>NW_025999842.1:11534272-11559701 GCF_001458135.2 Marmota marmota marmota | reverse complement strand
CCCCCCACACACACACACTTTTATTTTTCTTACTCTAGCTCATCCTTCAGTCTAATTTAGTATCACATCCTCTGAGAAAACTTCCCTGATCCTCACTCTTAATGCTCACCACCCTGTTCATATTTCCCCTTCTCCTTTCTTTCCTAGCCTTTCTTAGAATTGTGATTTCATGTTTACCTACAGGTTTCTTTCTTTAATGATTTTCTCTCCTCTTACACTGTCAGCCCCACCAGGGATCATGGCCCTTTTGTCTGGTGTACAGTTCCTGGCAAGCAGGACATTCAAGGAATAGTTCTTGAATGAATAAATTTTGCATAGTTTTTATTAGCTGAAAGTATATGTTCCCAATATTAAGTATGTGCAATTTTAGATACTGACAATTACCATAAATCAATTCATTGACTGATTTCACAAATGTTTGTTAAGAGTTGAGAGTGCACTGTAAGGTGCTGTTCTTGGTAGTGAATACAGGCAAGCAGGATGGTCCCTAGCTTTGCAGAGGTCTCATCTGGGGGTCATGTCACTTGAAAATTGTGTTCCTAATTGGCAAACTGAACAGAGCCTAATTGCAATTCACTAGGTTATTTAGTTCACCAAATATTTGTTGAATATAAATCAAGTGCTGGATATTGCTGTGGATACAAAGAGAAATAAAATTAGTTCCTTTCTCTTTACAGAATGTTTTTATTCATTCATGTAAAAATATTTGTTGAGCAACTGACATATACTGTAAGCTAGAATCTAGTCAGCATACTAAGACAAATATACACTTGAATATGGTGAATATAATATAAAAGAGAACAAAATACTAAGAAGCTATAGGAGTACAAATTAAGGAATACTGTCTGATTAAGGACATCAGAAAGCATCCTGGGTAAAACAAAGATTGAAATGCTACTCAAAAAAATAAATAGAATTTTTACAGTTGGAGATACAAGGGAGGAAATTCTAGGCATTGGAGCCACTTGAGTAAAGGCACAGAAATGGGAAAACATTTTAGGTATAGCAATTAACCCTCTCTAACTGAGGCATAAAGTAGGTGTCGGTGAAGAAATCAGGCTGAAAGAACAGGTTGAAGCTGTTGACCTTTAGAGTGGAGAATTCCTCCAACTTCAGAAAAGAATGGTTTTAATTACCTGGAATAGTACAGCAAGGGAATTAATTTTTCTCTTCAATGTCCATTAATAAATTTGTGCTTGTTTTAATGTTTTTCATGCCGAGAGCATTGCAACAGGGTTTTCCAGGGAGAACAGATAGCCTAGTCAGTTCTCTATATATGGTCTTGACTTTAGCCTTTATAATAAAAATAAAGACAGCAAAAACATCTTTATAGAAACTTGACCTTTGAAGTCTTTTCCATGTTTAAAATATCAAAAACTTGACTGTTATGTTAATACGTATCCTAAATTGACCAATATGCTTTCTATGCACACTGAAAGGAAACTGACATGGACTTTTGTTAGATTTCTTTTGACTACTTCCCCATTGCTACATAATGATTCCAGTGTAAATTTTTGCTTTCCTGATCAAATTATATTTAACTCCCACATTGTGTGTGAGCCAAGGCACCCTGCTTTATGGATTATCTGTGTTCCTAGAAATTTTGTCAAGTGCTATTGTGAATCACATTTCACTATAATATTCCTGATGGTGTTCTGCTTAAAATAATCCTGTAATAAATCCATTTATATTGTCTAATTCATCTTTTATAAATACTGATTTTAAAACTTATCTATTTTTTTTTTGAAGCAGGGGCAATTTTATAAAGAGTTGACTAAGTAAATGATTTTTTGACAATAGTAGAACGTGCTGTTTTAGTTCAGATGAATGTATGTTAGATAGTACATCATGCTGCATTGATCAACAGGGAAGAACTGGGAAAGGCAGAGGAGCTTAACACCAATATACCCAATTATTTTCCTTTGGATACAAACTTGATGGAACCTGCCTTGAAGAGTTCTGAGCAGAAACTGAAGGATGAACCATTCCTTCTACCTCTTTGTGCCTAAGGTTTTCTGATTGGTAAAGAATATTGTTTTCAGGATAACAGGAAGAAAAAAGGGAAAATTTATATTTAAAAAAAAAAGATAATTTGTGGGGCATGGTAATGCACCCATAATCCCAGAGGCTCAGGAGACTGAGGCAAGAGGATCAGAAGTTTGAGATCAGCCTGGGCAGCTTAAAATAAAATAATGAAATGGGCTGAGGATGTAGCTCAGTGGTAGAGCACCCCTGGGTTCAATCCCCAGTACCACAAAAAAGTAGATATTTAACTTTTAGAAATTGATCATCTCCATTATACCTGTTATAATTACAGAAGTATAGTAATTTATCTGCTTCATATCTATTTTACACAGATTAATTAAAGAATAAGGAGAGTGAGTAGAGGCTCAGAAAAAAAGGAATAAAATTGGAAGCCTCAGGTTTATATATGTTTCAGTTAATTTTGGCTCAGTGGTTTTGGCTGTCTGCGCTCTGGGTTGAGGGAAGGACCCTTTGCACACAGTTCATTGATGACTTAGTTGACCCATTCATCACTCCAGCTTAACTTCCATGTCTTCCTTTCCCACTTTTCTTCCCTGGATGTTCTTTAGCTACTATTCCTTCTACTTCTTTGTGCCTCGTTATTCTGTCATTGCCAGCCTCCTGTCATGGAAGGAGGAGCTGGACCTAGAGACCTTTGGAACAGTTTCCTGGACAAGTCTTTATAGATTTTTTTTGTCCAACTCTTTTTTTTCCCCACTTCCTTTAAAAGTTTTTAAACCAAATGCTAAAAAGTTTTTAAATTCAGACTCATTGTTGTTTGAAATTGTTTCTCATAATTTATATCCTCATAATCTCATTTCTCACCTCATAGCTAAAGTTTATCTGTAGGAACAACGCTAACTAAACTAGTGAAAGATGTAAATGAAGATATAAAGAATATATTTACCTTCTTAAAAGAAAAAAAAATTGCTTTCAGCCAGTTTATAAATGTCCACTTTTCAAGATAAAACATGGGCTGGGGAGGCTCAATAGTAGAGCATTTTTCTAGCATGTGTCAGGAACTGGGTTCAATCTCCAGTACCACCACCACCACCAAAAAATATATGTGTGTGTATGTATATATACACATACACACATGTACATATGTTTATATATATTTAATGAAGGAGATACATGTGTATATATACATAATAGGGAGGAGTTCGAAATACTTAAACAATTGTTTTTAGCAGCTTATGAAAAAGTACCTAAAATCTATTTTTTAAATATATTTGTAGTTGTCAGTTGACCTTTATTTTATTTATAAGTGGTGCTGAAAATCAAACTCAGTGCCTCACACATGCTAGGCAAGCACTCTACCACTGAGCTACAACCCCCATCCCCCTAAAATCTATTTTTAAAGCTATTATTTATTCTTCAATGTTCTTGCTTGGTTAATTTCATCAATTAAGGAAGATCACCTGGAGTAGGAAGGACCCATGAGAATGGATAAGAGCTCAGGGGAGATGGTTAGAAGCAGCTTTTAGAGAGATGTCAAGTCCAGCAGGAGAACATGGGATCTGCCAGATATGGTATGAGATGGTGGTCCCCAGTAGCACAGGCAGCTTCTGTGAGGCACTGCCCAGAGCACCTGCATACTAGTGTCTGTGAGTGGGTATGTGGGTGCTTCTGATAGGTGAGCAGTACATACAAATGGAAAGATCATAATGCTAGTCAGAAAATGTCTCCAATGGAAATTTTTGTATGTTTTCCTGTTACCAGGACAAAACTATATAGTCTAAAGCCAAAACAACAGCAACAAAAATCAGTACAACAATCAACTGATTTTCACTGTTGCAATCATTAAACACTTTTTCCATGATCTCAAATGTAATTTCAACTTGATATTGGAAATAGTATTATGTTATTTTAATGAAAGCTAGCAGATTTATCTTCTTCATTGTGTTTAGTTGAAGGTAGTATTAACATCTGGTTGACATCTTGGGGCCTACTGTTGTTTGTGATGCAGAATGAAAGAACATGGTCCCTGGCAGAGTAACACTACTATGCTCCAACTGCTCCTCAAAGCCCATGATCTACATGCCAAGGATTAATAGTTGATTTTTGTCCATCATGCTTCTGAAAATCAGTTTGATTTCTTATCTTGTGATGAATAACTAAGTTCTTTGAACTACATCTTTCCTTCTTTAATTTGAGATTCTTGTAAGGTTCTATTATATTACAGTAGAGACTGGGTTGATAATTGTTATTTTTTCCTTGTGTTCTTTAATTTTTTTTGGAGGGGGGGTACTGGGGATTGAACTCAGGGGCACTCAACCACTGATCCACATCCCCAGCCCTATTTCGTATTTTATTTAGAGACAGGGTCTCACTGAGTTGCTTAGTGCCTTGCTGAGGCTGAAACTAGCTTTGAACTTGCCATCCTTCCGTCTCAGCCTCCCATGCTGCTGGGATTACAGGTGTGTGCCACTGCACTCAGTCTGTGTTCCTTTTCTTAATCTAATAAAGCAGACAGTCGCAGGATATTTAGAGAAATTCTGATGCAGTATCATGAATATAATCCTACTGCAAACCAAAATATTTTTAAGGTGCTTGAAAAATTTATTGTCACATAAATACACTTAAAATTTAGAATTTAAAATTTTTGAGTGCAGTTACTTTACCTCCTTTATTGATGTTAGAATTACTTTAAAACTAACTTCATACTTTTGTGAGGAAAATTAATTTTTAAAAGGATTAATATGTTAAACATCTTAATATTTTTGAAAAATTATAGTATTGGAAAACACACAGTACTTTTTTCATTTACTCCAAAATGTTTTGAACTATCTCTTTTGGACCTAGTCCTTAGCTAGTATAAATAGAAATTTTTAAACTTAGTATATACATATGACCTATAAGATTAATTTTAATGCTTAACTCAAATAATATGATAATTTATAATAATAATAATAGGGAAATGATTCCCCTCAAGTTTCATTCTTCTTCTATAAGATTTGTTTTTATGTCTTCATTTTGCTTAGTAAGTCTGCAGTAGTGGTAGAGGTTTGCTCTGAATCCATGGGTTTCACATCTGTGGATTCAACCAATCGTATGTTGATAATATTTGGAAAAAAATCGGATCTGTAATGAACGTGTGCAGACATTTTTCTTTGTCATTCCTTAAACAACTATTTGCATAGCATTTACATTGTACTAGTTATTTTAAGTAACCTAGAGATGATTTAACATATACCGGAGGATGTGCATAGGTTACTTGTAAATGTTAAACTATTTTATATAAGGCCTTGAGCATCCTTACATTTGCTTTTCTAATTGTCCCTCTGTTTGACTAATTCTTGTGGGGTGGTTTTAAATTTCTCAAATAGCAAATACATATATACGTACATATATGTGCATATATATTTAAATAGTTGGCAAATTATACATTTGTGTCATATATCCATATAGATTCATATAAATCTATATCCCACATACTGTAGCAATTGTGCATGTCAGTACTGAGCTTGGGGGAAACAGAAAAACAAACATGACCTATGATCCCACCAGAGATAAATCATCACCTCTTAGTCATATAGATAAAATTTCTATCTTAGTCATATCTAACTATAGATATAAATATTGAAGTGTTTGCATATATACATTGATAGCTTTTAAAGCAAAAAGGGAGTCACATGTGCTTTTTAGGATGGTGGCTCTGTTTCTTTAATTTCTCATTGGGACCTGGCTGTAACTCCAGAGCCAAGCACCTGGCTCAGGCTCACCCATGACATTTTTAGTTGATCTTTCTCTTGTTTTCTTTTCTAGTTGACCTTCAAACAGAAAGTTCATAGCCTCCTCTCAGCTGTTAATGTGATTTACTTCATATGTCTGGGAAGTCAGGATTGTTGCTGAATTCATTGTTTTAAGGGGGCTGAGTTTCTTGGTCTAATGCCAATACATTCCCAGCTGACAGAAAACTAAATCCACCAGCCTCTGTTTCAAAGATCACTAAGTTTGTGGCTCATGGACACCTTAGAAGCCAGGTCCAGCAATGGTCAGGCTATTCCCTGCACACTCAGACATGCTGGCTTGTCTACTGATTGTAGTCCAAGTGTCATTTAGCATTGATCCATGAACATCCTGGTGGCTTTCAGTCAGAAAAATGTAGTGCTGCTGCTTACACACAGAAATCCGCATTTGAGTTAGTGGCTGTTTAACTTTACAGTTCTGATCCTGTGTTAAAGTGTGTAATTTCTCTTAATTTTTAAAATAGGAAGTGCAGTGTGTACTTTTCAGGCCCTGGCTCAGCTAGGACTTTATTAAATATAAATGAAAAGGAGATACCAGATGAGATCCACACAGCAATGGTACAGTTCTCACTCTCCCAAGAAGGAAGTGTGTCATCATTTCTTACACTGTGAGAAAGAGCCGTCTTGTCATAGAAAAATGAGATATAAGTAATAGTCTAATTGAAAGTAAGTGGCCAGGGTGGTTGTCTGCTTAGTCGACCTGGAGAATGTGATCATGGGTGGTTGGAAAACCATCGGGAGCTGCTCTCAAGCAAGACAGTTTTCCTTAGATTCCTGCTTTGTTCCCCAACCCGTTTTATGTTCTTACCACTCTTACTTCAGTTTCTTTACAGTAGGAAACAATAGGGAGGCAGAGGAAGAGCTTTAAAAAAAAATCATCTTATTAAGGATTATTTTTTTTCCTTTATAGATACTAGTAACCAAAAAGTAGAACTAGTTTAATTTAAAGTATATAATTCAGTTGGACACCAGCTGTTGTGTTATTGTGTGCCTATGCAAATACTTCTAAGAAATTTAATATTTTATCAAAAGGCAAAACTGCAGAAATGAAATCTACCCACTTGTTTCCATAGCAACCACTATCAAAATGTGTCTGGCTAGTGTGTATCTTCCCATAATTTTTCACTGAGCGTTTCAAGGAGTTCCTTAAGTTTTCTTTCTAACATAGATGGCCAAATGGGTGGATGGATAGATGATCGACAGATAAATAGAGATTGAGATACATTTTTCCCCCAATGGGGTTTTGAGACTATTGTAAAAATTCCCTTAGATTCATAGAGTATAACTTCATTCTTATGCATGAATATATTTGGCTAAGGGACAAGCCCATAGTTTTATAAATTTAGTTTAAACCACTAATGAGGCCAAATAAGTGCTAATTAAAAAAAAAAAAAAAAGTTCTGCCTTCCCAATTGTTTCCTGGCATTTATACATGGAAATGTTGGATTGAAACATGTTGATTTCTAGAATGACTAACATCCTTTTAAAATTAAAATTCATTTGCTGTCCTTTTGAGTCCTTGTAAGAAGATGTCCTTCTTTCCTTCTCTTTCATCCTGTCTCTGTTATCCACCAGGGCCTTGAGTCTCTGCCTTGATGGATTGTGACCTGAATTAAACCCTCTTTGTAATTTTTCTTCCTTGTGGGAGGTTGTAGGTAACAAATACAATGGACTTCACGACTCATTTATTCAGATTTCTCATTATTTCCCAACAGGTTCATTCAGAAAAACTGACAAGAATTCTATTGCATGTAATTTTTAAGACAAAGTCAACTGTTGGTTTGTTTCAAGACATTTTCTGCCTCTTCCAAAGCACGTGGTGTTACAAAACAAACAGATATGGACAGACATTCTTGTGATATAAAATGGATGCTCTCTGACAGCATTAATGTTATATCAGTGATCATGGCATTTATCTGGTTAAACTCAAAGAAAAAACATTCTTTGAGGTAAAGTAGCAGGAAACAGAGATACTGAAGAAATAAAACTACACTGAGTCCAGCTGTCAGGAAATTTCACATGGCCTACCAATATGGCAGAGAATCCAGGATGTCTCTGAGCCTGTTAGATATGGTCAGTTATAATAACACTTAGTTCTTGCTGAGGAGGAATGAATATTTAACTTAGAGTGCCTTTCTCTGTATTTTCAAGTTCATGTAGACCTCTAAAATGAGACCCAGAATGTCCAGGGTCTCCATATCTTTTCAGTCTACTCCTCCTATCTGCTCCACCACCATCATGCTGTAACCAAGCCTTTGATTTTTCACATGCCTTTGTGCCAACTGCCCACACTCTTTCTGGGTCCCATCTTATACTCTCCTCAGGCCTTAGTAACCTCTCTGTCCCTGCACAGTCTTTCCAGAGGTTAGTTGACTTGCCTTCCTCACTAGATTATAAGCATCTTGAGGACAATTTCTTGCTTGCATTTTGTCCAGCACCTGACACATAGTTGATGCTCAGTAAACGGTTTATCATATGGATGAATCAATTAGTAGTTGTATAATACAGGAAGCAGAGACGAAGGAGAAGCTGCATTTAATTGGTAAGCAAAATAGACTCAAACTGCAGTTAGACTTCAACAAGAGGGAGGCTGGCTGGTTGCTCAGGTGGTCCTCATAAGGACATCTCTCTGGTAGACAGTCATGGAACCAAAATCAGTTTTATTAGTTCTTTTACAGAGATGAGATGTTCAAGAATTGACTTATAATTGAACTTATAGAGCATATTGTCTATAAATTAATTTCTCATATCTGTCCACAGTGAGAAAGAGGAGAAAGTGTTGAGCTCAGGCAGCACAACTGACGTGAGTCATTTGCTCAGGCCACGTCCTTTTGGTTGGTGTGTCCACTTAAGAGCACAAATATTAGAGCTTGCTGACTTCTGATGTGAATAAGTGAGTCCTTTCAAATTGTTCTTGAGAGATTTCCCATCAGGCTATATTACCTAGAGAAATGATTCTTTTCTCCTTGAAGGTTATTTCTTTCTAGGTCAGTGATTTACATAGTCCTTAACAGCATTCAGAGCAGTTCTACCTTTGGAGTAATAAGGACTAACTATCGAATGTCCTCTGTGTGTCAGGCACTATTCTGAGTGCTTTATTTCCACCCAGTCTTCATAAACCAGTGATGGTTATTTTTTTTTAATTTTATATGTATACATATATTTTAGTTGTCAATGGAGCATTATTTTATTTATTTATTTATATGTGGTGCTGTGAATCAATCCCAGTGCCTCACACATGTCAGGCAAGTACTGTACCATTGAGCCACAACTCCAGCTCCCAGTGATGGTTATTGGCCCTGTTTTTACCACCTAAGAAGCTGAGAATGAAGATGTTGGTTTTAAATCCCAGCTCCCCTCAAGAGAGCCTGTCTAGTTGGACTCCAGCACTAAGCTATTAGCCACATACTAACATACTTTGTAGGAATTTAACCAGCATTTCTGTGTTTTCTTTATGTGACTTCACTACATTGTCACAGCAACTTTTGCAAACAAAGTGTAGTAACCAAGACTTTTTTGGTTGCAAGCAACAGAGTAACTTAAACCAAAAAAGATTGAACTATGTCCTGTAATAGCTATCTTTGGGCCAAGAGGCTGCTTGTGATGGTGGTTGGGAGGGGCACCTTTTCACAAAGGAAAGAGAGTCATTGAAAGACAAACACAAATCCTGTGAGGAAGTGGAAGTTTCCAGAGGCAAAGTAACTTGCCATTCAGCTAGTGAGCGGCAAAGGTAGGATTCAGCATTAGTGCTCCTGTCTAAACCATTCTAGGTCAACTCAGATTTGTATAAACCCTGTACAGACTGTACATCCTGTTTCTGCCAACTTTTCTTCATCAGGTTATGGTATCAATGGCAGAGATATTATTTTCTTTGTTTATTTGAGTTCTCAGGAACACTGTGACCACCTTCCCAAAAGGAGTATGCTTTACTTTATTTAATTCTAAACTATCTTTTAGGATGGTTGTGTAAACAGTTTAGTTCATCTGAAAATTTTACTACTTTCCACTTCAGAGGGTGACCTATTTCTGACCTGGCCCTAAATTCTGGAGAAATCTTAATTGAAGCCCTGTGAATAGACTAGAGCTTTTTTAAGGCTAATTTTTATGCAAAACATTGACCTTAAGGGAAATTTTGGTTCTTGATCATTTGTGTAAGCAAGTAAGTCCTTGGAAATGTTCATCAACTCAAGCAGCAAGACACAGATGCATGTTCAGGTATGGAAGGGCAGTTTAAGCTGTTGTCACTGTCCTGCTTTATTGTATGAGACCTCATTAGGAGCCAGCTCTGCATAGATGGCCTATACTTTCTGCTTCTGAATATGTTTATGAGGAAATGACAGTATTTTTCAGCATTTGCACCACCACTGACGAAAGCTCTGATCCTTGATGTGTTTAGCATTGCATGTGCTCATCTTTGCATCAAAAACAGAGGAAGCCACAGGAAGTTACTACCTGTATTTCCAGGAAACATAACTACCTCACCAACTCCCCAGTCTGCGCAACCCAGAATACCCAGGTATAGACATCAGCATCACTGATAAAGGAGGTGATAAGAAGCGGGAGTACTCTCATCCTGTCACTCTGCCAGTGAAGCTCAAGGATGGCAGGCTCTTCAGAAAAACAGCAAAACTCTTGAGTCCAACTCTCAATCATTCACTCAGTCTCTGAAAATGTAAATGCTACTTGTTCAGAGAGGTATAATTTTATACTAGAGGGTTGGAGGTCTTCACCCTGTACTCAGGAGTGGTGTCTGTACCTGGACCATAGGGCTGTGGCTGGCACTCTCTCCTATTCCAGGAGATTGACATGATCCTGGGAAAATTCTCACATGAGCCTGTGGATGGAGTCAGAGCTTATAAAGACCATAGGGTTACCCTGACCACCTACTACTTTTAAAAAATCAGTATACTAACTATTTTGACATCAATAACTGGATTCTTATTGAATGTCGAGTATTATTATTATTTTGCTAAAGAGTCTATTAGCATTTTTAAATTTAATCTTCACATAAACCCCCAAAGAGACTTACTTTATTATTTGTAATTTTGGACAAGTTACCTGAGACTCAGAGAGTTTAATACCTTGTGTGAGTTTATACACCAGCGAAGGATACAAAATTTAAACCTAAATCTATGTCCTTTCAGGCAAGCACTATACATAGTTAAGCATATTTTCTGGGGGTGGGAGGGGAGCAGTGGAGTAGGATTGACAGCCTCTGTGCAGGGGCAGACAGAAAAGCAAACAAGACCCATCTAAGGTAGGTTGGGTCATGCACAGAGAAGGCATTGGTATAGATCTGCACAAGTGACATTCTCATCTGGAAAAAATGATTGGCTAATATTACAGTAAATACTTCACCCCAGAGAATATGTCTATTGGATGTGCTGGTCAAAGTCATGTGTGTGTAAGCCCCAAAATAAAAATAAAATTAAATAAATAAAATAAAAAGTGTTTTCTTGGGGCTGGGGTTGTAGCTCAGTGGGAGAGTGCAAGACTTGCACTTGTGAGGCACTGGGCTCAATCCTCAGCACCACATAAAAATAAATAAAGGTATTGTGTCCATCTAGAACTAAAAGTGGTTTCTCACCTCATCATGGTCCCAGATTCCCACCATAGTTCTCTTTCTAAATTGAGCTTATAAAGTCAAAATGCAGTTAAAACTAATATGACAGTTTGCTGTTGTTTCAGCTTCTCTGTGAACTGAAACAGTTTTTTTGTTTAAGCATGAAATCTCTCATCTGATGGATCAAAGAGAGATGGCCAGAAGAAAAGTCACTGTAAATATTGAGGCTTAATGAAAGCTATTGAATAATACCCCACATTATCACAAAAAGATTTAATTTGGATCCAGAGATACACTCTATTAAGGCAGATAACAAAAAGTAAAAAAATGAGGCTAGGAATTAGTAAGAGATGTCAAAAGACTACTTAAGAACTTGGTAGAGACAGGCCATTAAGTGTGGTTTTGAACTTTCCTGGCAGCTATTGTGAAGATGGAAAGAGAAGTGTCAAGGAAATTGATTTTTGAAATTTAAAAGGAGAAAGTTCTTATAAAATTTGAGCAGAAAAAGAATGTGTCACTCACTCCACAGGTATTGGTTAGTGTTGGATTAAATTTGTTGGCATGTAGTCTTCTGCAAACCTCTTTTAGTATTTAAAAAAAAAATCTGTATGTGTGGTCTATCATATGTCTCCTGGATTTTTCTTGTGCATTATCTGTGTCTTCATTTCTCTTTCCTCTGGGCCTGTTGTTCATTTAATGAACATTTCTTTTCCCATTAACATTTCTGCTAAATGATGATCAGGGAAAATAAAAATAAACACACACCTCTAACAATCATTTTTATGATTTGCAGAGATGATTTTAATGCTTTCTTAACTAATGAGAGTTGCCAGAGAGATCTCTCTGCATCTGTTTTTGAGCTCCTGGCTGTCTTGGAGCTTGGCCTGCCCCCAGATATTTTTAACCAAGGCCACAAGTGACACTTGCAAGGATGGATCTTGACCCCATTATACCTAAAATGAAGGCCATTCCTGGAGGATTGATACAGAATGTGAAAAGGCTAGAAATTTCTGATTTAAAACAAAATACTTTGATTACCTGAATTTCAGTAATAAGTATTTCTGTCTCCTCCAGTTATAAGGACTTGAAAATCTTGCAAGGCACCCTTGTATATTTGTGCCCTTGAAAGGCTGGGATCATAGACGATAGTCGGGCTCCCCCGCACATCCCCTCTTTCTTTGGATCAGATATACTGTTGTCAATTGAAAGTTTCAAAAAATCAGCCCATCTCCTCCCGTTTAGAAAATAATAATGCCTGGCTTTCACTAAAGGGCTTTTCATCTCCTAGGCTCTCTTAAATATTGACTAATTAAATAAAAGTGGAGGAAGTCTGGCTAAATAGCCTCTCTTTGAGGGCCAGCCCAATGGACTTAGAATACACAGTGATTTGCTGTATCTTTGAAACAGAAGCAACTAGAAGTCTTTTATTATTGGCCATAATAGCAAGTGGCATCTCTTATTATGTTTGGCAGCCGACATATCAAATTGCATTTTAGTTGGTTGTTATACATGAAATACTAGGATATGAGTAGATTAAAAATGAGAATTTGCAGCCCTGGGACATGTAATATCTGACATCTAGGGGTTGCCATGACAACTCATCAGTATGTTGCTTTGTAATCTTTTGGATTAGGTTCTGGCTCGGGGTCACTGGATTGGAATTGGCAGGCAGTTTGGTAACAGGATGCAAATGTTGTACCTTTATTCAATGGCATTTGAATTTGCAGTTTGGTCATGTTACTAAGGTCAAGTAGAAATGACATTGAGAGAATATTTAAATTCCTGCAGAACCTAAACAAGGTCACATTTGTCAGCAGAAATACTCAGATGGAGTAGCCCAAGACTCAGCAATTGAAAGATAGGATTTCCTGTCCTTGGCCAGTGGATAAAAAGTATGCAAGTGTCCCTTAATATATGTACATCCCTGAACAGTCCTATGTAATGGAAAGTTGTGAAGTTGAATACTTTTATAATTGTTTTATGTTACAAAATTGGAACTGAACATCCCTAAGAAAACAACTTGGCCACAAAGCAAACCACAGCTGCTTTCTAGTGCTCTGTATCCTTCATCTCAGCCGGAAATGACCTGTAGGGTGTGGAATTGTGCCAGAGAAGGGAATTGGGCAGAGTGTGGAAAGAAGCAGTTGAGAAACAGGGCACCTCACCCCTCGCGTGGGCCTTGTCCACAAAGACTGTGTATTCCATTTGATAATACGCCTCTCAGACTCACCCCCTCACCAGGGGTGATCAGCGGAAGCCATGTGGAAACTAAAGAGCTCTATTCCTCAGTCTGATCCCAGTTCTAACACTATCCGTGTGATTTTGAACAAAACACATTTCCACTCTGGGTTCCTCCTAGGAAATGAGGGGGTTGAGTTTCCTCTTGTTGTCAAATTATACTATTTATTATCTCGCCAGGCAGAACCCGGTCTCTACACTGCTCTTTGCCTGTAAGCCCACATTCCCATCATTACTTTCGAGACAGAACTATTTGTCATGGTTAGTGGGACCTCCTAATCATTAAAAGAGAGAACAAAAGGATTCCTCTCCACCACCATAATTTTTTTAGGTCTTCTAATTGTGGTTTGCTCAGACTAAGGTGGCTGTGTGGTAAGCCTAGAATGAAATGCCAGTGAGCTGTGCCACAGCCACCAAACCACCACAGCATCAGATAAGCTCATATTTACTGAGCATTTTCTATTTGGAGACAGTGCTAAGTACATTATAAACACCATGCTGTTTAGTCCTTATAACAACTGCACACGCACACATGGATGTGCAGGAATGTGATGTGTCATGTCAAATCTTCAACATAATTCAGTGAGGTAGATGAATGGACGACATCAGTTAAGCCTCACAACAAATGAGGGGTTATCAGTTGTCTCCCATTTTTACAAATTAGGAAACTGAGCCATAGCTAGTAACTGATAGAACAGGGAGTTGAGCCCACAGAGCAGGGCCGTGGAGTTCCTTCTTGTAACCTTTCTGCCTATGCTTTTCCACACACATTACAGTCATCTGGGAAGTTGTTGAAATACAAGAATCCTGGGGCCCCACTTCAGGCTAGTCAAAATGTCAGAGGTTGCTGTCTGGACCTGAGTTTGCAAATAGGCAGTCAGACCCACTGCCTTCGATGGACAGCCAGGGTTATCCATCTGAATAACCTGTAGCAAGAGACTGATCAGTCCCTTGATACACAATGGGCAACATTCCAGTTATTGTTCTTTTCAGAGGCCATGCCTACCATCGTGCCTAGTTTCCTTGTCCTAGTCTAAATCCCAAAGCCAAAAGTTCATTGAATGCCTTTTAAAGATTACAGAGTGCCCCAGATTATGAGGATCAGAGAACAAGTTTCTTTTTTAACTGAAGTAATGATTTTGCACTAAGAAGTGGCAAAGTTAACCTTTGCTCGTCACCAAACACCAACTTCAATCTAGCTCTTTCCTCAGTGAACTAAACCTACTAGTAGAAGCCAGGTGCAGTGGTACATGCCTGTAAGCCCAGCAGCTCAGGAGGATGAGGCAGGAGGATTGCAAGTTCAAAGCCAGCCTCAACAATTTATTGAAGCCCTAAGCAAGTTAGTGAGACCCTGTCTCAATATAAAAAATAAAAGAGGCTAGGGATGTGGCTCAATGATTAAGTGCCCCCAGGTTCTACCCCCAGTACCAAAATAAGGAAGAAAGAAACCTACCAGCAGAGTCTGAGTTCCAAACTTTGATGCACTTTAGAATCACCTGGAAGATCTATAAAAACTACAAATGCTTGGCTTCTTCCCCAGACATTCTGATTTTATTAGTATGGATGTGACCTGTGTAGTGGGATGTTTAGAGCTCTCATTTGACTCTTTTACTTTTGCTATGTGGTCCATTTCTTTCTAAGTTGTTTTACTCTTAAAAGCATTTTTATGGTTTTAATGCATGCTGCTTTTTTCTTCAAAGAGCAAAATAAATGCCTCTTCCACATACTTTATGGTTCTTTTCCCAAAAGTTTTGACTATCAGAGTCATTCTTGGGAGGCAATAGGAGGCATGCCTACGGTGCTTAAGAGTTGATAACATCTTAGGGATATGGTAGAAAGTTGGAGATCATGTAAGGAAGAATTGACTCAGACTTTACCCTCAGGGAGTTTAGTAAAATCAGATTAACATAACCAATTGGAAAATATAGTTGGATTGTAAAAGTATGTTAAAGCAGAAGAGTGAATTTGTTGACAAATTTGCAAATGTACTTGACTGATCAAGTACAGTAGGTAGATCTTAAAGTGCGACTTTTAAATCAAAAGACACTGTTTGGTGAGTAAGAGGAGACACATACCATAGAAATGGAAGAACTCTTGGCAAAGGCTAGGGAGTGGAAAGTGGAGTATTACAGGCTACGAGACCACTAGCTAGGCTGCTGCGAAAAGTCTAGATTGGCTATGGCAGATAATGAGGAAGGATTGCAGAGTGGAGGTGGCTAGTGTGTGAGATTCAAGAGTGAGAATACTTTGGAAGAGCTTATATATATATATATATATATATATATATATATATATATATACACATAATATATAACATTGTGAATATTATGATATATTTATAGTATAATCATTATACTATATAATACAATATATAATATTATATAGGACATATTACATTATATTATATAATAGTATATTATAGTATAACCATGATTATATTACATGAAATATGACAAAAGAATTATAATAGACTTATATCTATATAATTTAAAATTATTTGTTATAGAATTTATATTTATAGTGTATTGATGTTTTCATAGGTGTTTCATATCTGAGACAATGGGACAAAAATAGGTTAATTATAAGAGAGGACTTCAAAGAAAGAATGAAAATATATATCACATAATCCACAGTGTATTCTGGATAGCACATACTAATGAAATTTGATATGTAATAGGATTTTAATCAAGAAACTATCCTTTCTTTTTAATTAATTTTATCAACATGCTATTTTATTATAAAAAATATACTATGATCTGTTGAATCTGACCAGAGTTGAATACCAGCAGAGAGACATACTTTATGATAACAATGCTTTGCTATAAAATATAATTCAAAATGTTAAGTGTGTAGGAGAAAACAGAAAATGTGAGTCAGGCCTCACATATGGGAATTTTTGCTACTGTCATTTCAGTTACCTCCCCATTCTCTGATTTCTCTTTTATCTTTACAGTATACCCTAAAGCTCTTGTGTAGATCAGACATGGACAGATTTGAATTGGAATCTTTGATTATGATGTTTGTATAACAATGCAATCTCTGAATCTCACTTTTCTTATTAGTAAAATGCGATTTAAATGTATTGGTCTGGTGGGATTAAAGGTAATATTAGGTAAATTCAAGTAATTTGCTTTGTCTTTCTTCCAGGTACCTGTTATATATTATTTTTATGGAAATTAAATATACTCAGGAGATACCTATGGAAAAACTAAATGTAGCATTTTCTATTTCTCTTTGGTATTGAATATTTATATCAATATATTTATAGCCTCTCTTTAGATAATATCATTTCTCTACCAAGGTTCTTATTGGAAATTAAGACTTCCTTATCAAGGAATCCAAGTTAGAGATAATATCTTGGAACCCTGTTATAGTTCTTTGATTTCAATTTAACTGCTCAGGTAGACAAAGTAGAATGTATAATTTTCATCAGAAGAGTTAAATGATTTACTTTAAAGGAAATAAAGGTAGATTGAAATGCATCTTTTACAGAAAAAACACTTGAAGACTTTCTCAATTGGATCATGTATTCTATGGAAGCAGCACTGAAAATGTTAAAATACAGTACCATTTAATTCAAAATTTTAGAACTGTTTCTGCAAAAAACTCATTATCTAAATTATGATACATCCATCAATAAAGTGTAATTGAGACTTTTAAAAATGAGGCAGATTCACAAATATTGACATGGGAAAATTTTTACATATACCAAAAAAGAGTAGAGAACACCATATTTGGATTGTTGCATCTTGTAATTAAACAAAACAGAAACTGTTACTAGCGATTACAAATCTTGAAAGTACAGCTGAGATGAAGAATACACAGTCTTTTGTTGTGGTTGATTTTTTAAAAATATACTCATCTATTACTTAAATCACATAAAAATTAAAATAAAACAAGGATGAAAAGAAATAATGAAATTTTTGTCTGAGTTCTCAGTATAAAACATAACATAATGCACATTTCACTGAATGACTTTTTGATTCAGCAATCTCNATATATATGGAATTTCTATTTCTCTTTGTATGGATGTTGAAGTCTAGTTGGTCTGTAATTGTGTTGGTATTCTGGATTACCGAACAAGGTTGGCAGTGTGGGTTGGTTATTATGCTTTTCTTAAGGGTAAAGCTTTTGAAATTAACTCTACTCCTTAGGTTTAAAAATTTCTCATTCTGATGTCTTGCCTATGTCTTGCTGCTGTAATCCCCAAGAAAAAGAAAGAAAAAGAGGGTTAGGATGCTTCTCTTTTGAAATGGAAGGGTCAGAGCAAGCAGGGGGCTGTCATGGTTGTTTCTCTTTGTTCAGGAATTAGAACATGTGAGCTGGTGGTTCCACCCCTCATTTTGTGAGCTATTTTCCTCCGATATTTCCTAATTTTTCCCATGACGTTTCAGCCTGTTTCTTCACAAGATTGTAAGGCCTGAAAGACCCTATTGTTTTACAGGAGTGCGAGTTTATGCACATTTGCTGCTCTGCCTGCCTGGGGTCTGAGTGTGGGTGGTACACTGCCCAGGGACCCTGCAGGCTGGAGAATGCATGGAGCACATTTTCTGTTTATTCAGAGTACACAGAACATCTTTTTTCTTGATAGAAAGTGCTATACTTTTAAAATGTTATTCACAAACTGCAATCTGATTGGCAGAAATATGGACATTGTGCTAGGTCAAGAAAAGTTTCTTAATGACAAATCAACCAGATGAAGGCCTTATCCAAGCTTCATCTCCAAATAAATGCAAACTTTTGTTCTTGAAATGCACACACACTTGTTGATGGCCTGCTGGGATTTGCTTGAGCTCTTGAAGTAACAACCCCTCCATGGCAGAATCCTAATCAGTGTACTTTTTGAGGATACAAAATATTATTTCTAGTAGAAGGGAAAATTCTGTGACAGATCAGCCTGAGCTAATGCTAAATAGATTTTTTTTTTCAAGTAAAAGAAACTGGGGTTTAATACTAATGCAGTTTTCTTTAGGTGAAGGTAATATATTTTCTTTATATTAAATTCTAAGGAATTAGGGTCTGTATTTGATTAACTATAGTAGACTAGTAGAAGACACTCCATTTACACGGACCCATAAAAAAACATGAATCTTTTCAACCAGATTTACAACATTCCCCATTGTTTTTCAATGTTAACGGCAGCTTGATATTGGGATCTAACGCAGTACTACATCAGTTGTGCTCTTCACTGCTCCATGTTCCGTGAGTCATGTTGGCAGCTCAGAATCAGCCATGGTGGAAGTATTTATACCATAAAAATTGGAAAACATGACAGATCAGAGCTCTGCACCTTCACAGTCTGTTTTTAAACAATTAGCAGCATACCAAGGCCCAAAGTGGAATTTGAAAATGAAGGAGACTTCTCCTGAGGCAAGCAATGTGGTGCTTCCACTCAACACAGCAAACAGTGTGAACATTTTAAAATATGGCAGGTCATGTGACTGCTCTGTCTGAAACCCTCCAGTGACTTCTCACTTGGACTCTCACTGTGACTATATGTACTCTGGCTGCGCCCCTCCTTTGTCACATCTCCACCACTGTCCTCTGGGCTGTCACCTCCAGACACCTGGTTTCTTCCCCATTTCTGTAGAGTATTTTAGACATGTTAGACATGTTCCTCTCTTAGGGTCTTTACCCAAAAGATCTCAAGCTTTGAGTGCTACTCAAACTCTGGGTACATAAGATTAGGAGAACTTAAAAAAACAGACTGATAGGTCCCCACACCAGTGCTTCTGAGCCAGTGGCAAGTTTGCAGGTGATGCTGGAGCCACATTTGGAGAATCATTTGCTCTGATATCCTCTTGGCTTATCTCTTGCCTCCTTCAAGTCCTTGTTCCATGTGCGTTTTCTTGATGAGGCCCACTCTTCTGGTCCTATTAAAGATTACGCCTTCCTCCTCCTCCATCCTTCCAGTTCCTCTAACTCCATTGTTTTTCATTGCACCTGTCATCTTGTAACAAAAATGTATTAGTTATTATGTTCTTATTTGGGTTTATTGTCTATCTCTACCCACTAGATTCTAAATTCCACAAAAGTGGGGATATTTTCTATTGTCTTCATTGATATATGCCACATCTCTCAGTGCCTAGTAAGTGGTAGGTGAATAAATTGTGAAATGAATTAATGAATGAACAACGCTGAGAAATGAATGATGTATCCCAAATTTTAGCCCCAACCCCTTGAATTCTATCTTACTAGCGAATCATAATGTATTTATTTTTATTTCTCAACCTCACTTTTTTAGGATAATGAAAAATGGTTTCTGCTCTTGGCTTAAGTTTGTCAATGATTTGATGAGCTAGGTATATCAAATTGTTGTTCTTATGTTTACATTCTAACCTCAAAGTCCCTAAGCTAGTGGTCTTCAAACTTTGCCCTGTGGAAGTACCCTGAGGATATCTGAGAGGTTCTGCAAACATTTAACTTGTATTTCATTTTTAAAAATTTAAAACTAATTTTATAACTATGATTTTTTTTAAAACATACACACTTAAATGTGTTATACACCAAATTTTAATACATTCAGACCACCAACACATTAAATTAGATAATCAAATTAATCTTGAAATAAAGAATTTTTGCTATTTTGGTGTGTATATTTGACCTCCTTATAAATAGATTATGAATCAAGAAGTTTGAGAGAAGTGATTTTTAGATTCCAGTCTGATCATAAATTGAGCCTCCTGTCATACATAGTCAGCATGCTCAATTACATGCCAGGCAGGGCTTCAGAGCTTCTGAAGGCTTTAGGCTTCTGCATGGGTTAATGGCCAGTTGTATGATGTGTGAACACAGTACATACCACTTAGTGACATATCTGCTGTTACAGGGTCATGTATACTCACTGCGTTTTGGATACTCCTTTATTGTCTTTTTAAAAAGTCAAGTCATTGTCAGATTATCATTAGTGATTAAAATTCGAAAATACCCCCAAAAAATCAACTAGTTTTTTTCCAACTGTTTGAATAAGTCTGAGACAGATCATAAAATTATAAAATAAAGGGCTAAAAACAGTTATAATTTCCAACACAACTATACCTTGCTGTTTAAATCTACTCATTTCTAGAATTCAGATGCAATTTCCCATAATGAGTTCCAAAAGCAAGGGATACAGTGTTATTCTTGCCAATTTGGTTTCTGAGTTTCAGATGGTAAGTAGTATGAATGGCAAATAGCAAGAGATCTGTCTGAAAAATTGCCTGAGTTTCAAGAGTAGGATTATGTTAATGAGTTATGCTTGCAGTTATTAGGATTTTCCTAGTAGAATGCAACCCAATACAAACATGAAAATAAATCATATGCTGCATCACTTAAGTCAATTGAAACAGGCCTTGCTATTTGAAACTATCTACTATCTTAAACTATCTTAAATTACTATCTTAAAATTATCTTAAAAGTTCCACTGACTACATTATATGAAATAATTCTGAATTATATTTTATGGAACATTTTGTAGCCTTCTTGCACATCTGTCAATATTAATGCACCTAATACTTTGTGATAATTCATAGTTTAGTCTCCCACACTATATTTGAGCCCCTTAAAACGAAGGATTCTCTCCCACTCAGCTTTGCTTCTTCAATGCCTGGCACAGCCTAACTCAGGGTGATAACTCGGCACCTGTTTATTAAATGACATTGCATTCCACTGCAGAGGAAAGTAAGCTTAAAAGGAGCAGTGAAACTCATATTAGATACATGATCAGTGACCTTTCACTGTAAGCACACATTTTAGCATAACAAAGCACATTTGATGGTTTTGTACTTCCTTGTCCTTCATCCCTCACAGACAACCACTTAAGTCTCTCTGAATTCTTTCTAGAAATGTGTTTAGACTGACTTTTCCATGCCTTCCTCTTGCCTCTGCCCTGTCCAAGCCTTGAGCTTTTGTTCATCCTTTTCATGCTTTGTAGAAGCACCCTCAAAAGCCTTTTTCCCAGACCCAGTCCTCCTTCTGTTTCTCCACATGGATGTGACAGAGTCTCTATGATATAAATTTGAACGTGACTGTTATGGCTTAAATATGAGGTGTCCCCCAGAAGCTCAAGTGTGGACAATGCACGAAAGCTTAGAGATGAAATGATTGAGTTGTGAGAGTTCTAACCTAATCACCACATTAGTACTCTGATAGCAATTAACTAGGTTGTAACTACAGGCACCCTATTTTAAAGCTTCGTATGAAAAAAAAAAACTCAATAATAATTTTTATATTGATAACACGTTAAAATGCATCATTAAAAGCATCACTAAAATTGATTTCTCCAGTTTCTTTACTTTTGTTAATATGACTACTAGAAAATTTGGAATTACATGTTTGATTTATTTTGTATTTCTGCTGGTCCGTGCTGGTCTAAACTGTATCATGGCATTTAAATTTTTTAAATCTCTTAGCCTCAGGTACCTTTCTGGCCTATATTATAGCTCTTACTGTCCTCCTCTTTTTCCTTTTAACCCTCAGACTCAGCAGCCCTATTTATATTTCAGGCTTTTAATTTTTTTCACATTCTTTTCCTTCTTCCTGAAATGCCCTTCCATTTCTGTATTAGCCATCAAAAATCCTGCTCCAGCTTTGATGATCTGACTTATTTGTCTCATGCTGGTAAATTTATGCCTCATTTCCTCAAGCAGAATTAGCCAGCCCTCTCCAGAGGACCATCCTTGGTGCCTCTATCCTGCTGCCCTTGTGTCACTTCTTCCCTTTACTAGACTTCCCAAGGGAAAAGTTTGCAACTTATTCCTCTGATGACCGCCAAGGATAGTGCCTAGTGTGTAGTAGACATCTAATCGACCTTTATCAAATTAATCTATGAGCTGGGGTGTAGCTCAGTGGTAGAGCACGTGCTTGGCATGCACAAGGCCATGGGTTCGATCCCCAGAATCAAAAAAAAAAATTAATTTATGAATTAATTTAATCCTTCTGCACATGCTGCTGTTTTTACATGCATTAGGCCTTGATCACTTTATCCACTGGCCATGGGAAAAATTATATGCTGAGGTAGCAGGACTGGACCTCATAGCTGTAACTCCACTTTCAGATTTTATGTTCAATAAGATAGCCTCTTTGTTCTCACCAGGTGACTTACAATGAGTTAAAATTTAAATCTGAAAGGTAAAAGCTAAAGATATTATACAGAGAAAATATAGGATGACAGTATAAATGACAACTTTTTAACCTATTTTGTTTATAGGGATTTCACATAAGATTTTTATGTGGTGGATAATTCTACTTTTAAACACATTTGAAAGCCACTGTTATAGTCCTAAATTTCATTTGTATTTTCATTCTGATTTTGATGAGATGGTTTCTAGTATGCTAGTTCATACAGAGTAAGATTCCTCAACTTGCTGCATGAAACCAGGGAGCTTTTAAGAAATACTGATGCCCAGGACTCGCTTAGGCACCCAGTGTAATGGGACGAGTGAAGTAGGCCCAGGCACCAATATTTTTGAAAAGCATAAATATCTTGTATTAAAATGAGTCTGCAGTGCTTAAAAATAACAGACAGGTCGGCAGCTATGAAAAGTTGAAGTTTGGAATTTTTCATTTTTCTTCCTTTTTACTAATTATATCTGCTGTTATCTTTTTGGGAACAAGGCTAATGAAATCTTTATAGTTTATGATGGTTTGGAGGACAGAAACATTAATAGAACCTATCATCTGTGGACAATTTCCTAAAGCTTCTGAATTTAAAAATTTCCTTTTTCTGTCCTTCTCTAAAGCCTACATGTAGCAAAATTCTTACGTCCCTTATTAGCAGAAATGGCTAACACAACACCTATTTCAGATCGTGGAAGGCTGACAGGGGTAGTAGATTTAGGAAGTTTGTAGGGCAGCAAGGAGCCTTCTGGGCACTCTTGTTGGCCTGAATGAACAGCTCCTGTGACAACCCTCTGTAGCTCAGCCATGTTGGTAAAATCTGACCTTTTGGTTAATCACTTTTTAATGGTATTCATCCTTTTGTTCTTGGTATGTGAGAAGCCAGCTTTTTTTTTCTTTTTTTAGACGTGAGAAAAAAATTAACTTTAATTTCCTAATTCAGTAAAATGGGCTGGTATTACAGACATTATTTTTATGGGGATAAGGGAAAAAAGGACCTAATTTCTGAGTATTGCAATCTCTTTATATACTTTTAAAAGATTACAAAGTACCTTAAATCCTGCAAAGGAGAAAACTCGAGGAAAAATACTTTGAAAACATTATGGGGAAATCATAAATTCTGATAGCAGATCCTGTGTCATTACTGTTAAAAATGCAGACAGAAAAGCATGAGTTTTGCAAGTTATGAATTTGTTGAAAATGACTAAATGCTTGTATTTTTCTAAAGTGTCATGTCTCAATTTGGGCTCTTCAAGGGGAAAAAAAACACACCAGGGATCTAGTATTTTAGGGCAGAAAAGGGAATTGAATCTTGTAGTTGGCTGGGTTATTTGCAGTAAGGGGAATGTCATCCTGTGTGAGACTGACGTCAGGCAGATTGAATGCAGAGGCAAACTCAGGGTGTGTGTGTGTGTGTGTGTGTATGTGTGTGTGTGTATGTGTGTGTGTTTTAAAGCCCCACTCTCAGAATATGAAGTGACTATGAAGGGCACCACAGCAACCCCTGGATCTGTCAAGAATGCACCTATTTTTAACATGCTGGATCAAGTGTCAGCACTCAGAGGAGATGAGGAAGGGGGCAGAGACTGACTTGTACAGATTCCGCGGATGGTAAATGGCCCTCTGGCGTGTTTACAATACAGCTGTGCATTCTTAATGGCTCTGCCGCTGCCATGTCAGGTAAAGTTTTCTTTGCACGTGATGAATGGCAGAGAATTCTTTAGTGAGGGAACCAAAGGAGCTGGGAGGAGGAAAAGGGAAGGGAAGAGCGGAAAAGAGAGAGAAAAAGAAACACGCAGCTCCAGGGGGACGTAGCCTGTGCTTTAGTTGCTTGTGTGGATAGAAACCAGATGGTGAGCTGGAACACCCGCTTGGCTATCTGAGGAGCCAAACATATGGTTAATGGTTGGGAGAAATAGCTTTCAGAGCCAGGGCTTTGCTGACTGCTTCATATTACAGATTGTTACAGTGTGTCATTACATTGCCAACCTAAGTGCTTAATACCCACTGCGGGCGCTGGGCATACACTTACAAGAAGGACTTTTAGCTCTTTGCTGGCTCTGAATGGAGAAGTGACATCATAGGGAGGCTGAAAAATGTCTGGTGTTGGAGGTAGGGAAAAGGGTAATTTTGTAGTGGAAACGTATTTTTTTTTCCTGTTTTACAAGCCAAGCCTTGGCTCCACTGAACTCTACTGTTTTCTGAGTAACTTTTTATACTAGGCTACCCCCCTGCCCCCCCCCTTCCCATCTTTGTGTGTGTATCTCTCTCTTCCTCTTACACACACACACACACACACACAAACACACCACACCACACAGATACAGACACACACACAGGAGTGCAAAAACTGATATTCACCATGTGCCTTGTCCCCCATGCCAATGGATCTAACTGTCCCCTTCACCTGGAAGCCACATCTCTGCACTGAAAAGACCCGCATGTGAAGTTTCTGTTTGGGGAGCTCTGGGCAACAGCAGGCCTGTGTTATCTAAGGAACTGCTGAGCCCATTCATCTGCTTTTCACGGCCCGCTTCCTTTTATTTTTAGCCAAATCCGTCAGGCCTGACAGGCGGGTAATTCGAGCCAGAGAAAGGGCAGAGCTCCAGGTCCTTTCCACAAAGCAATTCTTCTCCTCCCTCCTGGGAGGGCTCCAGACTTGGCCTGCTTCAGGCAGATGGATTTGTTGAGTCATGTGAGATCATTTACACAAAAACACAGTGAGGCAGTGGAAATTAAAAAAAAAAAAAAAAGA
>NW_025999842.1:11532141-11534260 GCF_001458135.2 Marmota marmota marmota | reverse complement strand
TTTTTTTTTTTTTTTTTTTTTTTTTTTTTTTTTTTTAGCCACCCTAGAATGTAGGTTAACATCAACAAGGTTCCATTTAAAATACTTTTGTTAGGGGGCTGGGGATGTGGCTCAAGCCATAGCGCGCTCACCTGGCATGCGTGCGGCCCAGGTTCAATCCTCAGCACCACATACAAACAAAGATGTTGTGTCCGCCGAAAAACTAAAATATATATATATATATATATATATAAATTCTCTCTCTCTTAAAAAAATAAATAAAATAAAATACTTTTGTTAGTATTTTAAATATTGACATTTTATCACTTTTTTCCAGAACTAGATATACTTAGGTTACCTGTATGGTTTTAGAAATCATAGAGCTTAGCTCATAAATTCCTTCTGCCAATAGTCATCACTGAATGTTAATAGTAGGCATTCAGATCACACCTTGACCTGGAACAAGCACAGCACTCTCTTGATGTTGCTGATAATATAATCTAACACTGAAGTCATACCACTTTTTCCCAGGAGACTAATGCTTTTACTCTAAGTAGTTAAGGAAGCTTTTATTTATTTTTCAGGAGGAGAGAACTGGTAAAATTTGTGATTATTAATTGTCTGCATTTTGTTATCACCAGACTGCATGATATCAACATAAGTGTAAAGTTAATTTGTGAGTCATCTTTGTTTAAAATCTACCCATATCCTTGAGTGTTCCCTTTCCAGCAAGGCTTCTTGTCTCAGCACTATTGACATTGATAATTCTTCTTTGGGGGGCCTCTGCCCACTAGATGCCAGTATCAACCTCCCCCAGAAGTAACAACCAAAAATGTGTCTTTATATTGCCAAATGTCTCCTGGGTGACAAAAATCACCCTGACGTAGAACTGCTCTACATTCTTATTTTGGTTTAGCAGTTCACTCTTTACCGCGTGAGCTGAGCATTCAGTTACTTCTGAGATTGAATTAAAGGATATAAAGTGATGCTTTGCCTTTTGCCTTTGTGTGGTGTTGGGGTTTGAAAGCAGGGCCTGGAGCTTGTGGATTATGCTGAGCCGGTGCTTTACCACTGAGCTTGTAGCTCACAGGTAGACACCCATCCTTCTATTCTGTCATTTTACATAGGAATCCCAACTTGGGTGAAGTTTTCTAAAATGCAGGCAAGAGTATTTAAGGGAGACATTTTCCCTACCAGAAGACCTGGAGTTCTGTTTTTGTTAAAAAAAAAAAAAAAAAAACTTTCTTAGAATTCTGACCTTAGCAGGTGGAATCCTTCAAGGCTGACTTGTAGAGCCTTTCCCAGAGCTATTCAAGAGGAAATAGCTGGACTGTCTAACCCTTGGGATGTTGACATTAGCAGCAAGGGAACTTCTCATTAGGGACCAGCCCAGAGAGCCCAGGCCCCAAGCTCAGCACCTTTGTGTGCAACCCTAGAAAGAGGGAAAGGAGGTGGCAGTGACAGTGCTTTCTTGGGCACAAAGCCGACATCCTCCCCATCGCAGGGTGGCTGTGGTCTCAGAAGCTGGAACTCTCGTTAAGAAGGAATGTAGAGTTTTCCACAGCTAGGGCAGGCATAAATTTCCTCTGTTTGTTTTGTGAGGACTAGTGTCGACTGCTGTAATGAGATCAGAGGAGGCCCAAGGGACCCGGCCTTCAGGTCAGACGCTGCTGGCCAGCTGTTTTCTGTGGCTTGTCTCTTGGCTGCTGTTGGAGATTTCAGCCACTCCCTACAGACCCTGGCTGTGACATGGTGAGGTGGTTGTATCTTTGTTTCATTTCATGCCGCCTTTGCCTCACTTACCCTATGAAATCAGCATGCAGCCATTCAATTATATTTCATGAAAAAATGAACATAAGGCAGATTCCTTTCCACAGAACTGAGGGCAGACTTTGTCCTGTGAGAAAGTGCAGCCTTGAGCAGGAAGACAGCCTTCTTCCTGGAGCAGCAGCCTGGGTGGTTGCTATCATACTTTCTGAGAGTGCATTTCTTAAGGCCTAGACCACTATCAAGTCCTTTTTTATAACCAGATGTCACTCTGCACTGAGGAAGAGTTAGAGATGAGTCACAACAATATAGCTTATGCTACCAAAAAAAAAAAAAAAAAAAAAAAAAAAAAAAAAAAAAAAAAAAAAAAAAA
>NW_025999842.1:11505539-11531188 GCF_001458135.2 Marmota marmota marmota | reverse complement strand
AAAAAAAAAAAAAAAAAAAGATATTTTCAAGTCTCTATGAGCTAAAAGAAGGAAAGGGAATACCCAGGAATCAGAAGACATAGGTGTCACCGGCCTGACAGTGTTTTAGATCTGCTGTTGGCTCTAGAGGATATCCCACTCCACAGTGGGTCTGGAACTGGAGCTGGAAATACAGGGCCAAGCATTTGAATGCTGTGATATCTGTAGTAATGCCACCTGTGTGGTGGGAGAACTTTAGCTATTTTGACATAGAAACTGGTTTGAGAGCACTGAGAGCCCTGGGCCCTGGTAGAAGCAAACACCGGATCCCTGTGCAGATGCTTAACAACCTACCACAACTCAGAAAGAACAAGCCTTACTCAGAGGAAGCTGGCAATGAAAAGCACAGAATCTGACTCTGGAGAAAGCAGAGGTCAACAGTGGATCCCCTGGATTGCTCCCACCACAGCTCATCCTGCTGGCTAGAGCTTTGTTATGGGGATTAATGAGGAACGAGGAATAAACCCACTTTACCAAGCAGATGATCTTCAGCTGTAAACTATGTCACCCGTGAAGGTGATCTCCTCTCAATATAGCCCATCCTCGAGGTCTTCTTGAGAATAAATTCATAACTGGAAGCCTTTTACTGAAAAGAGACCTGACTCCCCTCAGCTTATTGCTCCCTTTAGAGTGGGCCATTCTGAAGTAACCCACTAAGCTGTCTATTTCAGCTTCCCACCAAATCACAGGAAATGGGTTTGCCTGAATTTGCAGCAAACCTCCCGAGGAAGAGGGAAGCTGAAATTGCATAAGCATAAAACCAAAGAAACCTAGGTAGATCAGGCACATGGTTGGGAAACCTTTGTCCTAAATGAATAAAATTAAACCTTGTCACTCCAAAGTGGTCAAATGGATCAGGAGCTGCCTAGAGCTCTGGACTGCCCCCAAGGACACTCCTCATGGTGACATACATTATTGTCAGACATGAGATCAAGGTGTTCAGATTAAAACATGATCCTTCCTGTACTATCAGGTTGATGGAATCTCTCATGTTTAACGTTTTTTCTTCTGAGGCACAAAGAGAGTGATGCTCACAATTGTGTGCAGATAGTACTCCAAACTAAAGTGGTGCCATTCTTTTCAGGACAAAAATCTTTAATATTTTATTATTATTTTTTTCATTTAGCCTCAAAAATATTTTGTGTAAAAATGGTTAAGAAATAGATATTGACATTAAAGTGTTAGAAGAGGATAGAATGAATGAAAGGAAGTAAAGCTCGACTGATGCCAGATTACAGGAAGATCTTCCTAAACCTTAAAATTAAACATGGCATATATTTAGTGTCTTCTGTATATAAGTCAGCAGAATAGGTGCTGGGTATTTGGGTAGTAAGTCAAAAAGACAAGTTTTCTTGAAATGCTTATAACTCAGCATGATGATTGAGAGGTGAGCACCTACCTGCAATTTAATGCCAAATGAGGATGTTGAATGTGGGTGGGGAGCAGCAGGTTCTTCTCTTTACGTTATACCACCTGGTCTTCAAAACAATTTTGGGAAATGTAAAGAATTTTTCTCAACTTTAGGGAGGAAGCAACACAGACTCAGAGAGAGCCAGCAACTTGCCACAATCACATGCCAAGGAGAGTTGATGTTCAGACTGACTGACTTGGCTCCCAGGCCTTGCTTTATATGCTTTCTTGGCTAGAAACTGCCACTGCATAACCTTCTAGGGGCCTGGGAGTGGGTTGTGAGATTTAAAGTTGTGAAGAATCCTCTGACTGACTCTCCAGGTCATTGACAGTAGAAGGTGCAAATTGGTCCACCACATCCAACCCCTGCAGGAGTTCCAAAGTATTAATGTAAGTTTCCGACATTAAAAAACCAAGTGTTTTATATACTGTTCAAATTTTCTGGCTTTCTTAAATATAGCAGCAGCTCTGGGCTATATTCAAGCCTCATTCTTGTTTTGCTGGGGATGGCACTGAATGGCAGACTCAATCTCTTCCCATCATCTCAGGCCTGGCTGTTCATCATTGTAATTCTTCAGTTAGCATCTGACTTTGGGATTCCTGGTTAGATAGTCACCCAGGTAAAGGAAGAAGCTGGATCAGGTAACCTCTTTTGGGGGTTCTTCAGTCCTATGCCTTTGACTTGAGATAGTCTTTAATTACTAGGAGACAGAATTGGCCTCTTACAGTGATGGCCCTGAAGCTAAACTTTAGTTATCCATATGATCTAACTATGGAAAAGCCCTAGCATGTGCACCAGAAGTGGTTTTGTGAAAGCACCTGGCACTCTTGGCCCTTTACAGCCTTTAATTCATCCTTTTCTGGCTCTTAGACCAGTTTATTTGTGTTCAAAGAAAAAAAAAAAAAACCTCTCATTTCCTCTTTTTTTAATCACAATTTTCCTATTGAACCATAACATATATATTAGTTAAAATTCAGAATACTAATTTTCATATCACCTTGGGGAAGAAGGACTTTGATGAGTTGGTGGGAAGATGCTCTCATCCTTCTGGCTTAGGACTGTGTGTTTTCTGTGTTGCGCTGTGCCGTGAAGGTAGAGCACAGGGGAGAAAGGCAGATGGCAGACATTGTCCAGCTTCTTGGGGCAGAACCATGTTGTGTTGCTTGCTGCCTCAGGGGTGGTGAGGACACTGAGGTCCTGCAAGACCACAGCTTGTAACTTGGAGGATAGAAAAGGACTTGCAAGAAACTCCTCAGGCTACTCTACCCTGGTCTTCTGCCTCTTCTTTGGGAAAAAAAAGGAATCAGACAGTGACTTGGGACATGTGTGTTTGGGGTAGGAACTTGGGTCTGTTTGTTCCTTTGCCTTTGGGTCATTAATCCTAGCACCATGCCCCTTATTGTGGAAGGAAGAGATTGAACTTTCTATTAAAAAAAAATGGCCTACATTTATTCAGTCTTGGACAAGGATTCCAGTTGAAAGTTATCAGGAATTGACTTCTGAGTCAAGTGAATTATTCTAGACCTAAACATAGGATGGAGAAAATTGGGGATTTTTCCCCCCTTACCTGTTCATATGATTCCCCAAGCTCCTAAATCCTAGATTTTTGAGCATTTCCTCTATACACTTCTTTGCCCTTTCTCTCCAAAGCTATTTGTTACTTCACTGCAAACCCTTGGATCTGGCATGAGTCCTCATGCTCCAGCCCTTTACTTAAGCTGCTGGCAGGAAGAGGAGGGACAGGAGTCCATTCCACAGACTGGTCTCGGGATATATTATGTCTTTTTAAAAGCCAGAGACCTTGACGTTGTGAAGAGTGACTTGCTGGGTATATCTCTTTGGAGTGCCTGGGCTACACAGCTTTGAGATATATTAAAAAAAAAAAGTATAGAATTAGCCTCTCAGGAGGGAGTGGGGAGGTGGAATGGAGAGAAAAGCCCACGTCATCATATTCCATTCTCTGTTGGCAATAAGTATCAGCTGCATTTGCAAGGGCAAGGCATGGCACACAAAGAAAACAGTCCTTGATGCTTTTGAGCATCTCTTAGAGTCAGGAGGCTAGAATAAAGTTGGTGTATGTGATTCTCATCATACCTCTAAACCACCTGAGCAGTGATCCAGGTAAAACAGACTCTGTGGTAGGTGGAGGTTGATAGTAAATAAGTAGTGGTGAAACAGGTAGGCCCAGTCTTCTCTTTTCTCCAACTCCCACTTGCTAACGCCCAAGCCACGAGAGCATAGAACTCTAGAGACACCGAAAGATGTGGAATTGTCACCAGGAGACTGAAGCTCTGGGTCTCTGTCATAGCGAGGACCTGGCTGGTGAGGGGCACTTGGCCATATCACCAAAACTGTCTGTAGGTGTCTTTGTTTGTTTACCAATCTTTACTTTCCTCCTCTTGGTGAACCCTCCCATTCACCTCTTTTCTCTTTTTGTCGTCTTCTTTTGGTGCTGGAATTGAACCCAGCTCCTCATGCATACTTGCCATGCACTCTACCCACTGAACAACACCCTAAGCCCCTCTTCTCTTCTTATGCTCTCTCTTGACCTGCCTGCTTACCCATTCTTCTTCTATTTCTCTCAAAGGATGAATTACATTCCATTAACCTTTTAGAAACCTATGGTTGCCACAGGCTTCATTGCTCATTGAGCCAACACAATTAGAATCAACTGAGTAGAAGTCACATGTTGGCTTATAGGATTGGCTTTCTCAAGGCACCCTTTAAATGAAAGTGTGTTTCCTTTTTGTTCTGTACCCAAACTTCAACTTCTTAAAAGATTAAAAAGAAACATTGAAAAATAGAATAAAAACAAAACACCCTTATCTACCACGGCATCTCAGGGATCTTTTCCCTTGATGCTTTGTATTTAAGATGTAGACTGATTTATTAAGCTGTTGATTTCTCTGTGCTTCTTCATAAACTAAATTGGCTACAAGACAACCAGGTTCTCTCTGTTTCAAAAGAGATGGAAAGTACTTGATAGGAGGCCAGTCTTTCTGGTTGCTGTCCAGAAGCAAACTGACCCATTTTCTAAAACTGTCATCTGTTCTCTGAGGTGTTTTCTTTAATGGTGGTCTTTGTGGGGAATGTATGTTTTATTGGTGGCAGGGAAGGTTGGGTTTATCTTTCATTTGTGGTCTTTGTACTTGCTCCAATTCCATAGTACCTTGAAGTGAAGTCACTTCTAACCCAGGGTCTTCTGCTTATTACAGCAAGACCAGGAAGAACTTTTTAACCCCTCTGTGTCAGGTTAGGAAAACTACCACTCAGATTGACATCATACTAAATGAGAATATTAATTTTTTTCTGTAATTGTAGATGGACACAGTGACTTTATTTTATTTATTTATTTTTATGTGATGCTAAGGATCGAACCCAGTGCCTCAGGCATTCGAGGTGAGTGCTCTACCACTGAGCCACAACCCCAGCCCATATTTAAGAGTATATTGTATGGTTTTGAATACTATACACCTGTTTGATATTCTTAATAATATTTTTAAAACATTTACAATCCAAGCATTAAATAATTTTTCTTTTTTTTTTGTAATAAAAACCCCAAAGATAATCAATGATTATCTTTGCAATGATTATCATTGTTTTTAAGATTCAGAGTTTAAAGTCTATATCATCCTAGGTTCTGTGAGTGAGAGTTAAGAAAAAAAATTTTTTTAAATCTATTCATAATATTTATTAAGAATATTCTAGGTGACTGATATTTTCCTCAAAGAAATTTTAGTCTGGTTTATAGACATATGCGAAAATGACAAGAGCATTTAGGTAAGGGACAGGGAGAGAGCCATAATTAGTTTAGTGCAAACTGTGTTCTCAGGGAATGGGGACCCGTGGCACAGTTGGACCTGGATGGGCCCCTGAGGGCAGCTGTGCTCAAGAATCCTCATTTGCTTGTTATTAGCTTCTTGTGCCCATTTCCTATGTTAATACCAATGTGAATATTCAAGCAGAATTGTGACACTGGGTATCTGCAAGGCATTGGGACAGTTTTCCAGTTAAGTACCAGGCTGTAATGTTTAAATGGACTAATGCATATATTAATAAGAAGAAAACAGCATGTGTAGAGTTCTGATTTAAAACTCAGAAATCCATTGGCATCTGCTTCTGGAAATTCAAAGACTAAAAGTTATGTACTGATTTTTTTTTAGTCCCTCTTAAATGAATTAGAATTAGATACCAAATTTTCTTGACTCTGTAGCCATGATTTTCCAGATCTCTTGTACTCATGAGATATTTGGATGTTTGACGAATCAGAGGCAGAATTCCAGAATTCTCCTTGTCTTACATCATTGTGAAAATGTGTTATTGCTGTAACTGAATGTGGCATTTTCTTTGGAATCTCTGTCTACAGTAGTTTGAAATTATTTCTCCCTATTTTTTGCTTTTTTAAAAAATTAACAATATTGTGTTCACAGAAGTAATGTATATGAAATTGAATTTTATCTTTTGAAAATATAATGGGAGAATTGCTTTCTTGCCAGTATAAGATGTAAATATGGGGAATATCAACATTCAGACTCTCCATGTCCTGTATTCAACAAACATGTCACTCTCTTATAATAGACAAAGGCTGATTACTGAGAGCTAAAGGTGGTTGTGGTGAGCTAGAGGGATTATGAGTGCTTTTTTCTTTTCCTATTCTATCTTGTTAAGATTATAATAATGCATTTAAAGACTTTAAAGCACTGGGGTTCCAATTAAACTTCCTATTCTATTTTTCATGGGAAGGTTCAGACATATAAATCTTTCCTAGAAGCAACCTGAAAAAATACTGCATAAATCAGGTAACTGTAAGGAAGCTGACAGTGTTTTGTTTTCCTCTCAGGTCTGCCAATAAGCACCTTTCAAAGGAAAAATCTACAAATCTATTTAAGTGGTTGGAGACATTTTCTTTCTTTCTTTTTTCTTTAATATTTGATTGATTGAGTACTCCAAAAACCATACCATAAACTATTTTACTTTAAAATGTAATTCAAATACTTTAAACCTGTGTTAAGAACAAATACCATCAATGAAAACACAGACTCTATTCCATTTTGAGGAGAGCTGGGTTGTTTGGTTCATTTGGCCCAAGAAAAACTCACCTCCTGGATTCCCTGTTGGAACACCGCCTCCCAAGGAGCTCTGTGTAGTTCTACGTATTAATCCTGGGCAGTAACATAGTCAGGCTCCAGCATGTGCCTTCCTATCCTCTGTGCCTGCTGGGCAGCAGGAGATTGCACCGAGATCTGGACCAGCGCTGCTGCTCACACACTTGTCTCTTGCCCTTTTGAGCAGTTCAGAGCCCAAGCAGAAACACCTAAGTCATTGGCCTCTCTATAGTATTGATCACTAAATCCTTAGTACCCAGACCTTATTAAAAAAAATTGCTATTGAATCAGTGAATGTTCTTGTCCCTGTGATCTGCAGTCTTAATATGCACACAATATTAGCTAGCCACTAGCATGCTCAGAACCTAGCAATCTACCTCAAGACTCTAGATTTGATATTTAGATCTGCACTGTCTAAATGGTAGCCACCAAACACATTGGCTATTTAAATGTAATTAAAATTACATACAATTTAAAAATTAGCTATTTCTACTTTATGGCTTTGACTTCCTTAAAATAGGTGAGCAGTACCACTTCGTGCCAGACTCAATGCCTTCCCCTGCAGCCCAGTAGTGCCACTGTGGGCTCAATAGCCACACACACGGCCACCATACTGGACAGCACAGACATGGATGGGGCCATCCTAGCTTTGAGAATTCCTCAGCACTGACTGATGAACTACTTGTGTGTGTTCACAGTGCAGCTGTCAGCTTCAGGAAGTGAGGGCTCCAGGAACAAAAAGGATCTTCAAGAGCTGCCTCGCATTGTGACATGTCTGATCCCTTGCTACCATCCCTGCAGCATGAACAAGGTAAGAGGTACTTTGTTTTTTCTTTTTTGTTATCTGTTTTGAGTTTTTTTTTTTAAATTCAGTACTGAGAATCAAATCCAGAGCCTTGCACATACTAGACAAATGTTCTACCACTGAGCTACATCCTCAACCCAATAAAAGGTACTTTGAATCAGCATTTCTATTTTCCCATGGTATCATGATTCTCCTGGGCACGTGTGTCTTTCCATCGTATGAGGAGGTTGGAGTATTATATGATTGTTCCCCGTGAAGTGTTTCTGATGGAGTCACATGAGGTGATCACTCCCTAGTTGTATAGGCCCCTGAAGGTATCACTTGTTTCTTCCACAGGCTTCTGAGTGGCTAAAAGATTGATTGTTGGTATAACTGCCTTAGCATGAATATTAGGAGATTGAGTCTCTGAGCCAGACTTTCTGAGATTAAATATCTGCTCTGCTAGATGTTAGCTTTAAGGATGTTAGCTTTCTAGTTTCGGGCTTTGACTTCAAAGCTAAGCCACCTTGGCAAGTGGATTAACTTCTTAATGCCTCTGTTTCTCCATTTGTAAAATGCTAATAATAGTGGAACCTATCTCAAAGGGTTGTTGAAAAGGTAAAATGAGTTAATGTATATACCAGACCTTCATACAGTTCCTGTCTACATTACAAACATTTGATAAATATCTGCTGCTGTTGTTTTTTATATATGACAGCAGAATGCATTACAATCCTTATTACACATATAGAGCACAATTTTTCATATCTCTGGTTGTATACAAAGTATATTCACACCAATTCGTGTCTTCATACATGTTTGGATAATAATGGTCATCACATTCCACCATCATTAATTACCCCATGCCCCCTCCCTTCCCCTCCAACCCCTCTGCCCTATCTAGACTTCGTCTATTCCTCCCATGCTCCCTCTCCCTATCCCACTATGAATCAGCCTCCTTATATCAAAGAAAACATTCAGCATTTAGTTTTGGGGGATTGGCTAACTTCACTTAGCATTATCTTCTCTAACTCCATCCATTTACCTGCAAATGCCATGATTTTGTTCTCTTTTATTGCTGAATAATATTCCATTGTGTATGTATGCCACATTTCTTTTATCCATTCATCTATTGAAGGGCATCTAGGTTGGTTCCACAGTTTAGATATTGTGAATTTTGCTACTATAAACATTGATGTGGCTATGTCCCTGTAGTATGCTGTTTTTAAGTCCTTTGGGTATAGACCAAGGAGAGAGATAGTTGGGTCAAATGGTGGATCCATTCCCAATTTTCCAAGAAATCTCCCTACAGCTTTCCACATTGGCTGTGCCAATTTGCAGTCCCATCAGCAGTGTATGAGTGTGCCTTTTTCCCCACATCCTCGCCAACACTTATTGTTGTTTGTCTTCATAATAGCTGCCATTCTGACTGGAGTGAGATGAAATCTTAGAGTGGTTTTGATTTGCATTTCTCTAATTGCTAGCGATGATGAGCATTTTGTCATGTATTTGTTGATTGATTATACATCGTCTTCTGAGAAGTGTCCATTCAGGTCCTTTGCCCATTTACTGATTGGGTTATTTGTTTTTTTGGTGTTTAGCTTTTTGAGTTCTTTATATACCCTAGTGATTAGTGGTCTATCTGATGTGCGAGGGGCAAAGATTTGCTCCCAAGATGTAGGCTCTCTGTTCACCTTACAGATTGTTTCTTTTCCTGGGACAGCATTGTTTCTTAGAAGTAGTTATAAGAGAGTCTAAGGTGCATCTGCAGCATTTCCTTTTGTTCCCTGATTGATTTGACAAACAGTACTTAATTACCAAATGGGCACTTTGGGGATTGATAAATGGGACTTGGTCAAGGTGACCAAAGTTTTACCAGGTAACAGACTACCTTGGATCAGTGTGGCTTTATGTTCTGATGAAGTATGTACCAGAAGCTCCATAAACACAGAAAGGAACTTCCCACTCTGGGACTTGGGAAAGGCAATAGAGAAGAGGGGACATTTTGAATTGGATCTAGATGGTAAGTTCCTGATAGAGAATGCAGGACAGTGTATTCTAGATAAAGGAATTAGCCTGTGCTAGGCACTGAAGCATGTGAGGGCTGGGGATTTGGCTAAGTGGTAGAGCACGTGTCTAGCATGCATGAAGCCCTGGGTTCTATCCCCAGTACTTAAAAAACAACAACAACAAAAAAGCAGCAACAGCTCATGAGAAAGTCTGGCAAGTTTAGAGAGCAAAAAGAGGTTGGTATGGCTGGAAAAGAGTTTCCCAACAGCTCCAAATATTTTGACCAGATAATCCTTTGTAGTGAGTTAACTGTCTTCTGCATTGTAGAGATTTTGGTAACCTCTTTTCCCTCATTCTATAATCTTTTGGAAGAATGGGGGGAATACTGGGGATTGAACTCAGGGGCAGTCAACCACTGAGCAACATCCCCAGCCCTATTTTGTATTTTATTTAGAGACAGAGTCTTACTGAGGAGCTTAACACCTTGACCTTGCTGAGGCTATCTTTGAACTCACTATCCTCCTGCTTCAGCCTCCCGAGCCACTGGTATTACAGGTGTGTACCACTGCACCTGGCCTCTAATCTTGACAACCAAAAATGTTCCCACATATTGTTCAATGTTCCTTGGGGGAGACAAAATCACCCCCTAGTTGAGAAGTACTTAGAGGAAGATGGTCAAGGTGAACCCAGAGAAGAAGGATGGACCAGATGAAGACTTTAAAAACCAGAAGAGACATTTCCAGAGATGTGTTTTTGCATTGTCAGTGGGCGGTCAATGAGTTGTGTTGGTGTTGGATAGCATTTTTAGGTGATTTGGTCTTGAAAAGTATTATGGAGTCCCTAGACTTGAGAAAGCCCATTTGACTTATTGAGATCCTTTTACTTCAGGACAGATAGATTTTTCCCATCATGAGAAAAATCCTCCAGTGGGAAGGGCCCCAGGCCTTTTCAGTGCTTGCAGGATGCTGGAGAAGGCCATGCCAACCTCCTGTTTCCTAGGCTGAAGCTTTATGGGAGGCTGTGGCATCTTTATTCTGCTTGAGAAGACCAGAAAAAAAAAAAAAAAAAAAAGCAATGCATTTGAGAGGTTTTCATTTGGCGAGCCAAACCAAAGAGAAGAAAACCTTGTGCTGAGTGGCCCTCCAACCCCTCCTTACCTGGCTTAACTATTCACTTTTGGGTAGGTAAGAAGTCAGTTCTGGGAATGCTGGAAAGTAGGCAGGTGTTCTCCACTGTCATCATTGCAGATGGGGTATGAGCTCTTGATGCAAACCTTGGCTTCTTAGAGTTTGATGCATGAAAAAGCTAAGACAATTCTTGGGAAATCTCCCATTAGCACGCACAGGATGCTGCGACAGCCCTGCCCCAAGATTCTCCAGGGCGACTCATGGGCTTGTTCTCAACACACAGCTGGGAACCAGACTCCTCAGAAATTTTGAGTGTCTAAGTAGGTGTGTCTGTGTGCTTGGGATAACTTGTTCTGCCTGAGTGGCTGAGCGAGGGCTTTATTTTATGTTATTTCAATTGAAAGTAGTGATTAAGCATGATGTGTCACCTCTATAGTTCAGCATTTTTCTTGGCATAAGACAAAGAGTAGGTCACTCTCTGGGGAGGAAATAGCTCTTCTCAGCACAAATTAAATTGGAGAATCATCTCATCCATGAGGCATGTAAGTTAGAAACATTGTTGTGGGTGTGACTGGTGTTCTGAGTAGATTTGTTCCTAGAAAGTTGGAGACATTTGAGCTGCACATACTTCTTTTCATTGGACACACTGTAACACTCTTCTTCCTCCCTAGATTCCAGCTAGCTGGTGGGACATTTCTGTTGGGAAGTGTCAGAAAGGGGGATGGCTGCAGAGTTCTAGATCCTTGTTATTCCTGTGAGCCACCAGGACGATCCTGGTCCCAGTTATGTACTGGCAGGTCTTTGGGGGTTTAATCAGGGATGATCTTCCAAAAAACACATGAATGTCCCTCATGGCAAAAGGTCATTAGCAGTTTGTCTTACTAAAACAAGGGTAACCTGATAGCCAATGCACTTTCCCCACCAGGTGGGACCTTCATTCCTCACATTTTGAATTTCCGTCTGTGCCAGGGTATGAGGAATCACCAAGGTGTAGCTATGGCCTTCAGATGGGTAGTGCATCAGTGTGTTAGCACTGGTAGAGAAGAAAAAGGCACAAGGCACAGTCTCATCAGATCTGGCACTGTTTCCTGAGGCCAGTGTACATGGAATTTGGCCTCACACCAATCATCTTTTTAATATTGCAAACAGGCTTTAATTATTGTATAGTCCGAGCTCTATATGTTAAAGAGACTGTGGGGCACATATTTTCCCAAGCTTTCATTCTCCCTACCCTTATGCAGACTTGAAGACCATTTTTCCAACTTTTCTTTGCTCTTCAGATCTTTTTGCAAGAGTTGACCTTCTTATATTTAAATTGGACCTTCTTATATTTAAATTCTTATATTTAAATTATATTTATGTTGATCAAAAACTCATGATGGGGATTTAACTTTTAACTTTTGTGGGAAATGTTCATTCATCCTCTCTGGATCATTCTCTTGTTTTATGCATAAGTAAATATTATATATAGCATATTAAACATTTCTGCCAGTAAGGATTAATGTTTTGGGTTCATCTGGATTCTGTGTTATGCTGTAATGAGAGGATTTTAGAGTGTTACTTAAAACATTCACAGCCAAACTGGGCACAAAGTAGGATTTCACAGAGACTAGCAAGGCTTCTGTGAAATGATGTACATTTACTAGATACTATCACTAGATATTGTATTTTGTTCACAAAACCCACACCAGCTGGGACTCTGCTCTGCTCTTGAAAGACTCTCCTTCCCTGGGAGCAACCCTGAGATTATGATCCTTCACTCTCTTTCTCATAGTTCTTGTTTTCATGAAGGCATGCCACATGCTGTTCTTTGCCTTGAATTTTGGTTTTTCTGTTGTTTCACAAAATCACCCTCTAGCTCCCCCCATAATGAAAAAGAATCGTCTTCTGAAATGTTTCCTCCTTCTTATATTCAAAGAAAGCCAGATCTGACTTTTATTGCTTTGGATAAGTGCCACAGCATCCAGCCTAGTAGAGTACTGCCTCTTATCTCTCTTGGTGGGTAGATGCCATTGTCGGATTAATTATCTGCCCACCAGAATATTTCTCTGGACGTTTTCTAGTATTCAACAACCCATCCCACCACACCAGGTCAGAGGCAGTTTCACGTTTACACTCAGATCAATATCTCTACAGTCAACTGAAAAGTAAAACTGAAACCTAGTTCCTGCCTTCATTTACAGTTTTTCTTACTGTGCATCTCCTTACTATGAAGCCATGAAGTTCAGAATTCATTCCTCCTGGCTCTTCCACCCTGCTCCTCCAACACATTTTTTTTGGGCTGGTGGGGTACCAGGAATTGAACCCAGGGGCATTCAACCACTGAGCCACATCCTCAGCCCTGTCCTCTGACACATATTAATTAAGTGCATGCTAAGTGCCCTTCACTGTGCTTACAATAAATATACCAGTGGACAAAACAAAGGTCTTTTCCATCTGAAGCTTCCATTTGTACAAAAGTTGGAGAGTCATCACATCTAAAGGTTTAATAACTAAACCTAATGTTAAAACTTTTCCCCTTTTAAACTTCTTCCATGAAGAGCAAGTTATCAGAGCTACTGGGTACAGTATGAGGAACTGGCGAATAATAAACATAGGCGATTTCTCTTCTCCCCTTTCTAGGACACCCTTAGTGGTTTCACCAAATGCCCAATCTATATTTAATAAGCCTCCACTGTCATTTCCCTAAAGGCATGGCCAAGTCCTCTTGTGGTAGTCTTTGAAGAGCTGCTGCACAGTTTAAAAACTAGTGACATGAAAGAAAATATCAGTAAACATTTAGCGATCTTGGAATAGAGAAAGGCCTTATTCATTTCTAGTAGCAGAGATGATAAACAAGGAAAAAGTTAAACAATGTAAAAACCTCAAAATTTCCTTCCAGTAAAAGACATTCTTAACTAATCTAAAAGACTAAAAAAGCTGGGGAAGAATATATAACATACATGACAGAAAAGTTAACTTAGCTAATTTATTAGAAATTTTTATCAACTAATAAGATAAAAATGATTGCTTTAATAAAAAATGAGCCAAGAGCAGTAAGACCCATGAAGAAATAAACATGATCAAATAAATAACGTAAGAAAATATCCAGCCTCAACAGTATCAAAGAAATGAAAGTTAAAAATGATGGTATTTTACACCTAAATAGTTGTCAAGTATTTGTAAAATTTATTCAGTAGAGGTGGGAATTAGGAATATCAAGCTCTCTCATACACAAAGAACGCGTTTTTCAAGGTGACATAATGTATATCAAAATCTAAAAAATTCATACATCTTTGATCCTTGCCCCCCCCAATTTAATTTCTAGAACCTTAACTCAAAAGAAAATTGAATGTGTACAAAAATTTAGCTGAGATGCTCATCACAATATTATTAAAATGGTATTTTTGAAGGTAATGACCACAGTGCAGTCACAAAAAAAATGAAAATGCCAAGGAGGGATGGAGGAATATTGATGACATGAAAAGTTGTTCTCGATAAATCAAGAAAAAGTCAAGTTACAATGTAATGTGTGCACTTTAACCATTATTTCATTTTTTCAGAAAGGTGCATATATACACACAAAAAAGATTGTAGAAGCACATTAAACTGTTAAGAGTATTATCTTTCTTTTAAAATGTGTGTTCTGAATTTTCTTTAGCAATGTACATTTCTTATACATAAAATATTTTTAAATAAAAGACATTAACTTATCCTTGTGATAGGAATTTGACTGTATTTTTAAACTGCATGATAAAAAGACTGGAAAAATATCTCCCAGAATGTTGACAGTGTTTTTCTCAGAGAATAGACACATGAGCTACATCTCTTCTTTTTTCTCTCCCTCCCCTTTCTCTCTTTCAGCATTTTTCTGTATTTGTGTATTTCATTAATGATAAGAAAACCACAAACATTTTTTAATGAATAATGTTTTTGTTGCTTTGCATTTGAGTTAGAGATGAATGAAGATGTTTTGGACTTGGGAATCATTCTGTTTGATATGTTGTCAGAAAGGAACATTTTTACATACTAATGGTTTAAGGATAATAGTAAGTAGAGAAAGGTTCTAGAAAAAGATTCTCTTTTTATTTAATGATGTACATTTTTTTCAAAGTGGACATTATATCCTCTTACTCAGCATTATATTCTTTCTTAATTTACCGGTTCAAAGATACTGCTGATATGTACAAAGTTGAGCTAGACCAGTGGTTCTCAAACTGAGGTTTGGGAGCCTTTGGGGACACTCGGACCTCTTCAGGTGATCCACCTGCAAGATCAAAGCTCTTTTCATATTGATGCTAAGATATTATTTTCCCTCTTCAGCACAAAGTGCACTGTTTAGGAGGTTACATGGCATGCATGACATCATCCCTGAATTGGTTCCTGGGATGTGTGTTTTCATACGTCCCCAAATTTCTCAGTTTTAATCTTTAATATTTAATTTTTAATATTTAATATGGTAAATATTGATGGATATAACTCATGTAAACAAAAGCTCTTTAGAATTTTCAATAACTTATAAGCCTGCAAAGGGATGAATGAGGAACAGTGAACTGGACTATGCACACATCTGACCTGTGGCAAGACTTCCTCTAAGATTTAAGAAAACAAGCCAGGCATGGTAGCTGGCTTGCCTGTAATCCAGCAACTCAGGAGGCTGAGTCAGGAGGATCATGAGTTCAAAGCCATCCTCAGTAGATTAGGAAGGTACTTACTAACTCAGCCCTCCTGGGTTCAATCCCTAGTACCAAAAAAAAAAAAAAAAAAAAAAAGATTTAAGAAAAAGGACTCTGGGCCCTGAGCACTGAGTGTATCCCTGTTCTCACCCTCTTATCATTAAGGAATATCTGCCTTTAGTTCTTCTTAAAACTTTATTTTTACAAAGTTTGGGAGGCTAAAAAGAACATTGTTAGCATAAGGCCAGCGCAGCACCTGTGTGACAGGTAAATCGAGTTCTGTTGAATGTAGGGTGTGTGGAAATGATGATGTTAGACTCTAGATTATCTTCACATGCATGGCACTGGAAAATTCAGTTGACTTTTAGGAAGTTAGCAGAAATATATTTCCCTTCTGAAAGGTATGAGACTGCAAATTTACAATAACAACTGACCGTGTAAAACAGTAGGTGGTTGATTTGGCATGAAGGAAGGAGAAGACAAATTTAAAGCAATTAACTGAATGTGTTTATGCTCATTTGTTTTTAAAATATGTGCTTGCATATAATGTATATGTGTAAATATATATAAAATACATAAATTTTAGGGGAGTACCTTCTAAGTTATGGAGAATTAGCTCTTCTCATGGTCATTTTGACTAGGAAAGCAACATCAGTGCTTCTATTTCAGCCCAAACACTTCTCTTCCTTTCTGCTTAACTAGAAACATTTCAATCAGTCTCTCATCTCCTATGTGAGCAGTATGAACTGCTCAGAGCAACACATGTTGGGACAGTCAGTAGTTGGTGCCTTCTTCTTTAAAGAAACAGTGTTTGTGGTTCAGGTTATATGTTAAAAACTGGAACCTTTGTGTACAGAGATTTGAGCCTGAGATGAGCAATTGTGCTGGAGAACCCTGAAGTGAGCCCTTACCCCATGACATTGTGTACCTTATACAGTGTCATGTGGACCCAGCAAAAACTTGAGGGAATCATGTGGCTTGAGTTAGCCCCGAACCCTGTCAGAAAAGAGGGAGGAGAATCCCAACACATAGGAAGTAAATTAAGGCTTCAGAGTAGAAAAGTTGGACTTTAGATTTAAGAAGAAAGGATATGTTTTGACATGACTGTAATGTAATTTTCAAGTCTGAGAGAAGTCATGGTGAATCATGATAAGCCCTTTGAAATATGGCCACAGCTACTGACCATTACTTGAAGCAAAAAGTTCTCTGTCCCGCTTTGTTCTTGTTCGCAGTACTTTCACACACACGGTGATGGTTGCTTGTTCATTCTTATTGCTTGAGGACTTAAAGAGGAGCATTTAGGATTTTCTTGATTAAAACAGACTTTGCTCTCCCTTCCTCCAAACTGAGGAATTGCCGTGTGCCAGCCTTCTTGTGGAGCTTTAACGGGATGTGGACTGAACTGGTGGATTCTTATTCTGCATCACGTATTTAACTGAGTCCACACAGCCCTGCAGCAAAAGTAGAAAGGCCCCTTTGGTCACTTGACTGTGCTGCCACCTCCTTCTCTGAGGCTGGTAGCTGCTGGTCCTCGTAACAAAGAGACCAGTGGATTCTGGTCTTCGAGAATCTAAAGGAGTGCTTCTGTCTTTCTTCCCTAAGTCCTCAGCCCTGCCCTTTCCTCTCAATTAGTAGGCTTTAATGGATACAATTAAGTTACACCCTCTTTAGTTAATTGATGATTGGAAACATGATTATTTAGTCACTTAGTTAATCTGTAGCTTGTCCATCTTTAGAATATTAACAATCGACTCAATTTGTCTGACTTTGCAAATATATCATCTCAAACAGTGAGATTGCTGTGTATGAAATACCAGAGAGATTGCTTCCAATTCAGTTTATTGATTTGAGTGCTTACTACTTTTTAGATTGGCTTTTCCCTCTCCTGTTATGTTATACAGAGGCCTTTCATTGTGTGGTTATTTACTGGTATCCTTCCTATTATCTTTTGTCTCCATAAAATAGCCTAACATTTTTGTTTTGTATAAGATGTTTTCAGAGAGGACTGTGTTTTTTTGTCTATATGTGCATTGTTGGCTTTGTTTTTTTTTTAACAAACAAACAAAAACCCCTCATACTGTGTGATAAATTAATGAATTACAGTGTTATATAGAAAAGAAATGCCTATTTAGAATGTATGAAACTACAGAATTTGCAGAAATTTTGCAATGTTCAGAAGGCACACATTTCTAGTCTTGTAAAAATGACAATGTTTATATTTAAATGAAAACATTTGGATTTGACTAATCACAGCTTAGATATTCTTCTGGTTTGTTTATTTGCTTTTCTTTCCTTTTTAATGAAATAATATTATAACTTCTTATCACCCTCAGACTTCAATGCAGTAGCATTATCTTGAGAGGCTATTCTGAATTAGATATAAGTACAAGCAATTAACTCAGATAACCAACCATAGCCAGAGAGTCAAAGTGACATCACATGTCATAGTGATCAAGGAGCACCTGTTAATTAGAACAGTAGGAAAACTACAATGAGTTATGAAAAAAAAGTATTGAGTGAAATTAGCAGTATGTGCGCCTCATTATTTCTTAAATCCAACTCATAAACAATTTGTTGTGACAGCTCTAGGCTAGGATTATGGCATTTTGGATGAGGTCTGATTGTAGCTAAAAATAGACATGTGTATTAAAGATCAGAAAAGGAATATTAAACAATTGAAATTTTGTGAAAGACGGATGCTGTTTCATTGTAATAATCTCCCCAAAGGCACATTAGTAATGCTGCTAAATACAGACTTTAATAGACTTTAATAATGTGTACTTGAGAGGCCTGATACACAAAGGGATAATGTATAAAACATTCATTATGGAAAATTGCTACCTTTTTTTATTTAATAAGAAATCTGTTGAAACAAAACCACTGACTGCCTATGGCATTGTGTTCCTGGATATCAGTAGGAGGAAGAATAATTGGCACCTTCTTTTACAATTTTTCACCTATTCTAATCAAGTTACAATCATATTTACTTATTTGTTCCGTGAATGAAAATGGAGATTTAGAAAATGCGCTTGAATAGGATGAGCCCTCATTCACATTGTGGCTCCTCCTCTCATTACCTGTGCAATCTCCGGCAAGTTGCTTAACTTAAAACTCTGTTTCTTAATTGCAAACTGAGGATGTTTCTACCTATCTGGAAGGGTTGTAGGAGTGGTAAGTTAAATATTAAACACAGCAGAGTCTCCACATAATAGATCCTCAATAGATGTTTCTGGTTATGATTACTTTCTACATCTTTTTTTTTTTTTTAATTGTTTGTTTCTGTGGATGACTTTTGAAGGGGAACAGGAAGGGGGTCAAGGGGAGGAAAAGGCAATTAAAAAGAAGCCTTGGTAAACAGCTTTGTAGCCAAGCCTTGCATTGGATTTCAATGTGATTTTAATGTGCTGCTGCTGAGAGCCATGCTGCTGAAAAAGAGAGAAGAGTAAGAACCAGATGCTCTTAGAAGAACAGTGGGACATTTATCTCTTTTAATGAGATAACATCATTAGAGTGACAAAGTGCAGCGAATCGATACTCAAAATGGACTGGCGCTCTCTTCCCAAAGTGCGCGATTGTTATACTCCACACCTTAGAATCCGCTGAATCACGAATTCTGTCTTATCTGTTATTAGAGCCACTGGCTTTGATCTCAAGGAATAGATCCACACCTTAGGGATCTCCAGGAGGGCAGGGAAATGGACTAATTGGATAAATGAGAAAAATCCGAGGTGATTTATCAGCTGTCCTGTAATCAAGGAACCTCAGAGAAAGGAGGTCGGGCTTATTTTTTACCTTTGACTTCTTTAAATGGCTGCACGTCCTAACTCCCTTACCCTCCATCCACACTCCTTGCTCTCTGTCTGCTTCTTGGTGTAATGTCAGAAACACTAATCATGTCAGACTGTGACACTGACAGCCCTGACATTCACAACAAAGAGAGAAGAGAGAGAGAGCAAGAGCTATGGGGGAGGGGGAAGGTGAGGGAAAAAAAATGTCAGGCAAAGATTTTTTTTTTTTTCTTATTGCACATAAAATCCATAGCTACAGAATCAGAATCACCAACATTCTGGACATTGCACATCCAAGAAAAATCAAGGAAAAAGCAAGGTGAATTCTGATGGAGACTAAAATTGGACCAAAGAGATTTTTTTTAAATGTTGTTTTATTTTTTTGTGTGCCTTTATTTTATTCATTTATCTTTTATGTGGTGCTGATGATTGAACCCAGTGCCTCACACATGCTAGGTAAGAGCTCTACCACTGAGCCACAAACCCAGCTCCTGGACTGGGGAGATTTTGTACCACTATTTTTCTCTCTCTCTCTTTTTTTTTTTAAGATTTCAGGGCATAACCTATATCAGAATTACCATGGCTATGATTTCTTCCTATCAAGACAGGGAAAAAAAAAAAGGAAGGCATTTGCACCCTGCCCCCCACCCCAGCCTCACCTTCCATTATCTCAGTTTTTCTCTTTGAAATAAAGCAAAGTTAAACACAGATCATAGCAGGAAGCATGTGCTCTCTGAGGTTTCCCACTTTGTTACCAGATTCCCATAGTTTGATCTGAACAATAGCCGCTTCAGGAAAGAAGTCATTGGTGAGGGTGTTTTCTGACCATGACAGAGCTGAATAGGACTGCTCAGTGTCTCCCTCACTGCCTTACCCGTGGGCTCCCAGTACCTGCTTATGGCTGCCTGATATAGGAGACACTGAGGTTACCACTCCCAAACAGCTGGGAGAGGACTTCAGATACCTGTGCGGTTTACCTCTCCTCAGGCTTGTTCTCCATGGGGAGTGTTTCTGGTGAGTGGTCTCCAGTCTGGGACTGGAAACCTGCTGCCACGGCTCACATGCGTTTTGAATCCAGATGCTGTGATCTAAATAGAGCTCTGAGCTCAGGCAGAATCCTCCTGGCTTTTCTATAAACACAAGAATCCCACTGCCAGCTTAGCTTTTGAGGGATTTTAAACCATAACTCTGTCTCTTAGCTAGAAAAATCTGTCCTTTTCCCTTTTCTTCATGCCAGAAAAAAAAAATTAATGAAAAATGTTTATTTATTCCATGTTAGTTACCCTCTCATAAAGGGAATACTTTTTTTTTTTTTTTTGGTCTACATTTGAGGGCAGAAAGTGTTAAATATGTAGTGACCTCTCTTTAGATTCATTTAAAATAATATTAATTGAAAACTTTGGAAAAGGCTATGACCTCATTTTGCAATGTTTGTCCTTAGTGCCCATGTAAAATTTTATATACTTGGACCACTTAGAAGAAAGGCTCCCCTGAATTTGAGGGGGAAAATATTAGCCACTGTGGCTTATTTAAAATTCTTGAAGAAACTCCACTGGCAGAAAAGAATACATTTATACCCTAGGGAGGATTTGGGGGAATCACCCCAAAATATCTTCCTGTAAACTCAAATTTTTTCTAAAGTTTCTTTTTATTCTCAAAATTTACATGGATATTATTTACATTGTTCTCTGTAACATGTCCACATTTGCTTTCATGTAAAATAAAACATTAACTTGCCAGTTAAATGACTTAATTAAATCCTAAATTAGGTAATGCTATATCAAATAGGCTCTCAAAATTTAGTGGTTTGCATGGCATTTTATTTGGCCACAGCGAACAAAATATCATTTGTCATTGAAAAAGGGATGGAACTTCAGAGCATTATGCTAAGCAAAATAAACCAGACTCAGGAAGTCAAAGGTCATAACTTTTCTTGGAAGTTCAAGAAAAAAGAAAAGACAGAATACCTAGTGACCTGTCTGTAAACTGACTTAAAATAATATTGAGAACTTTGGATAGGATATGACCTCATTTTTGTCCTTAGTGCCCAAGTAAAACCTTCATATATTTGGGCCCCTTGGAGAAAGACTCCTCTGAGTTTGAAAAAAAAAAAAATCAATGATTATGGCTTATTTAAAAGTCTTGAAGAAACTCTACTGGCAGAAGAGAATAACTTTGTACCCTAGGGAGGACTTTGGAGTATCACCTTCCTGTGAAAGAGAAAGAGAGCCATGAAGGAGCCCTCACTTCTTAATCACCATAGTAAGGCAATATCTTTTCTCTATTCCTTTGGTGAGAACTGGTCACATGGTTCCACTTGAGTACAGGGGAGCCTGGGAAATGTAGTGCAGTCCCCAAGTGAATAGTGACTGTGCCAAATGACTGCAGACACACACATGTGCATACAGGCTGCTCCATCTTTCCAGGAAAACATGTCTGGTGTCCCTTCTACTTCCTATGTTCCTGAGCACATCTTAAGAGGACACTCAGAGTGTAGAAAGGTACCCAAGTTTGAGAATCCTGTTCTAGGTTGGGGAGGAAATCTTTTCAATCCATACTCCAATTGTTTAAATTTAAATGAGTGCCTATGGATGCTTACTATTTTGTTTTCTTAAAGATTCTAATACATTCTTAAGGCAATTTTATTTATGCTACTGATGTGTACTTTTTCTCCTTATGACACTAGTAAAATCCAAATTAATGAGAGTTTGTTTGCCACCCAAAGTTTAGCTTGTGGTTAGAATGATTTCCTACAGTACAGTAACTTTTTTTTTTTTTTTTTTGCTACATGTGCTATTACTGGAAAATGATATATATATCCAATAGGGAAAGAAGGGATATTGTGAGTGCAGAGGACAATTATGTAACCTCCTGTGCTTGTCTCAAGTGGCTAGACTTTAGTATTTAATTATAAAAGTCTTGTCTCTGCTCTCAGGTTAGTCATTATTTCGAAAGTTGAACGTGGGTTTTATAAGTGACTAAGTAATTGCTTTGTATGTTCCTTTTCAATTACAGTAAGAAACCATGAGTTCTCTACATTTAGAACTGCTAAATATTATTTAGATTTGCCCGTTGAATAGGTTTGTTCTTGAAAAGGAAACTCGGGGAAATTTTTCCACTGCACATTTTTGGCTTCTCAAGTAATTTGTAAGAAATTTCACGTGAAAAAGAGAGTGATAGCAATTTACAAAGGATAAGTAGGTGCAGTCTGAAAACTTGGTAGGTAGTGTGAAAACACACTAATACCGAACCATAATATTTAATTTAAGATCTTAGTCATACAGTTTCATGTCAAGAAACCATTATCTTACTGTTTTATTTTTCTGTTACTTTAAAACACTGTTAAAAAAAAAAAAAAAACATTGTTTTAATCTAATGACTTAAAATCCATCAGTAGTACTGTAGATTTCCTTGTGTTCAAAAACCTGACAGTGAAGGGTCTAAGATGAAGTTTGTCCTTTATAGATATTTGATAAATAATCATAATTTAAGTGTTACACTTTAACCGAATGCCTAATGTTGACCACTGTGTTGCTTCCTTTACAATAGGACTATCATTGCTAATATTCATAGCCAATTTGCCAAGGAGATGGTACCACTCCTGTTTTTCAGTTAGGGGTCTCAGAGATCCCTAAGTAATGAGTCTAATATTACATGTCTGGATAAAGCAGATCCATTATTTGAATTGGGGTCTTTTATTAACTCCAGAACCTGTGCACATTTCCATCCTGTCATGTTGCCTCCTAAGGAGAATATTTGTTGAATTGAATTTGAAATATATTGAATGAATTTGCTATGCTAAAAGCAAATGAGAGATCCCAGGATGTTTCAGCTCTTGAAAGAACAAGCCATTTGCAAATGAACAAATTGATGTAGTAGCTGGAAATTAGTTCCATCTAATCGTTAAGGCAGGTCTCTAGGACTTTTATTTGCTGACACTTGAGTAGACTACCACTTCCTAAATAAATTTGCAGTCATTGATTCAAAATACTCCTTAAGCATCCATTATGTCACTGAATTAGAGTTCTGTAGAATTCTAGTTCGAGTTGCTTAAAATAAGTTTCTAATTCATGTTCTCACACTTGACCCCATCTGAATGTGCCTAGGTCAAGCAGGTTTTACTGATTTGCTGAGGCAAATACAGGAAAAGGCAGCTTTGAGCCACCGGTGGCCCCTGGACTGAGGGAAAGATGGAGTTTTTCCAGTGAGGAGCTCAGTTAACTAGAAACCTAAGATAAAAGAAAGGTATATCTCTCTCCAAATATTTCTCCTTTTCTCCCTCCTTAGTAAGATAAGCCTGACTTCTGATGATTGATTGTCTGTCTACATAGTTTCTAGTTCCATCTGAGTTACTTAGCTCATGGTTTCTGCTGAGTGATGGTGGCCAAGTCACATCCTCTGTTTGAAACATGGTGTCTCCATATGTAAAATGAAGTGATGGGATTACATCAGAGTTGTTAGCCTGGTGTCTCAGCCTTGGTTGGCTCCAGGGGGTGTCTGTAAAATGCTAGGAACTGAACAGAGTATTTGGCGGGCATATTGCAAGTGTCTGCCTAGAGAATACTTCATAACTCACATCAGTTCTCTAAGGGGTTTCTGCATATAAAGAAGTCAATAAACCGGATTATCTCTGAAGTCTGTAGGGATCTTGCATTCTAGTTATCCATAAATTTTATTATGCACAAACTGTCATAGGCTCAATAGATTAGGAAATGAACGCATTCCGTCTCCTTTCTGCAGTATGATGTGGAAGGGAAACTTGAAGTGTTTTTACTATAGACAACTTCTCTCTTCCCTAAGATGAGTGTTCTATAATAGTAAATGTTCAATAAATGTTTGTGGATGGCAACAAACTTCTGTTATTAAGAAAAGAGCAGACATAGTAAATTAATTAGAAGCGAGACATAGTTTGGTGATTAATGAATATTTTTTCCAGGCCTGAATATTTCTTGTAGTTATCTACAATGGTAGTTTGAAAAGTTGTTTAAAAATAGTACTTTCTTCCTGGGAATCTTAGACACTGGAATGTTATTGCCTAAAAAATTTCTTCCTCCACAGGAGCGGAGCCTTTGGGGTAAGGTGATGTACCTTGGGTTCTTTTGCTGTCTTATCCACAGTGCTATGAGCATGTTGTCCTTCCAGAGACATACCACAGCAGAGTAGCCAACTGAATGAAGAGCCCTGTTGCTCAGTAGATAAACAGAGAGTAAAGCATGCTAGCACCTCCCCATTTTGGTAGGGAAGAGCAAGAATTAAGTAATATCCCCTATGCGGCTGTTCATTTTGAAGCTAATGGAAACACACTCTTTTATTTTTAATTTTCTATACATGACAGTACAGTGTATTTTGACATACTCTACACACACAGAGTATAACCTATTCTAATTAGCATCCCATTCTTGTGTTGTGGAATTACGCTGGTTGTGTATTCATATATGAACATAGGAAAGTTAAGTCTGGTTCATTCTATTGTCTTTCCTATTGGAAACCCACTCCTGGAGCATGATTTGAGCATTTGCCATATAGAAACAATATTCTGTTACTCTCCAGAAAATCTCAGTTCAATTAAAACAGAATTTTTTTGGATGCTTAGATATGTTTTATTTTGTTTTTTCCTGGTTCTGAAGATTGGGAGATTGGGAATCTCTCAGGGCATGTTACCACTCATCTACATCCCCAGTCATTTTTGCTTGTATTTTAGAAAAGAGTCTCCCTAAGTCACCTAAGCAGGCCTTGAACTTGTGGTCATCCTGCTTCAGCCTCTTGAATTAGGTTTACAGGCTGGGCCCAGATATGCCTTAAAACAAAGAAACAAACAAACAAAAACAATGATGTTTGCCTGCATTTTACTTCTTTCCAAAAATTGTTTTTATTTTTCTGTTGGTATTTCAAAATTTTTGCTTTTGGCTTCTTAATATAAGTGTCTGCCTCTGTGTTTTGCAACCATTTACTCTCTCAATTTCTCTTTAAAATTTAAGCATCTTTAGCTTTACAAAGTTCCTTAGGGAACTTTGTAAAATTAGAGTAATCATGATAGGCCACAATAATATTATTTGTCTTCAAAATTGCTATGAACAATGACTATCAAGGTTATTCTCTAGGCTGAGCCCCTAATGCAAAATCAAGGAAGCAAAGTGTTCAGAATTGGCTTTTGGAAAAATAATGTTATTTTACTTATTTACTTATTTATCTGTTAATCGGTGCTGAAAACATAAATTATCAGGTTCTTCTGATTTTTTTCCATTTTTAGGAACACCATTCCTTATTATAGCTTTTTAACAGGAACTTCTCATGATTATCCATCACTTTTTTAATGTTGTGTGAGCTAGATTAGTAGTATAAAGCAACTACAATGGATTTTTCAGTAGGAATAGGAAAAAGTATATATATATAAATATTTGTTAACTATATCCTTTGGCTCAGTTTACTGGAATAAGTTTATAAATTATCAGTATCTCTTTTGGTCGTGAGTGAATACACAGCATGGCACATGGTTTTGTACACTATATTTATGTATATGTATATATACATATATTTCTAGTAGATATAAATAAGTCACTGCCCAGGTACCAAATACTGAGTACCCTCAAAATTTGAATTTCAAGGAACAGTAGCAAAAAATATCTTTTGAAACTGAAACTATTACATATCAACATAAATATGGCTAAGTTAGCTATGTATAAAATTCCCAGGCATTAATACACTTGAACGTATCTATACCATCAGAAAA
>NW_025999842.1:11444680-11505517 GCF_001458135.2 Marmota marmota marmota | reverse complement strand
ATATATCAATCAAAATATAGGTAGATGATGTTAATTAAACTAAACATTTGAGAAATTATAACATGTTGCCATCATAAGCAAACTTCTGGCTGCTGGTCAGAAGACAGCCACCAAAAGAAGTTGAGAGCCTGAAATCTGCAGGGTTGTTTCTTATTATTGCAGACTGAGTGAGACCCTTGGCTTCAGCATTAGGAGCTTGGGCTCTACCAGATTTCCTTTGTTCACTGACCTCAGCAGAGCCCCTCCACACCTCGGCTCTGTAATGTACAAGAACAACAGTTCAAACATTCATGGTGAGAGTTAAATGTGAAGATTCCAAGGGTAGATCTGGACCATACTAGGTATTCAGGAAATGTTTTAAACAAAACAAAACAAAAACTGACTCCATTACTCTTCTCTTCTGGGAGATTGTAGTGCTCAGTGCAAACTGATCAGTAAGTGTGCCAGTTGAATGACTCATCTCTGTGTGAACCTATGTACATGATTTCTAGTCTGTGCAAAGCTGAGCCTTCAGGAGCCCTGGCCTCCTAATGATTCATCAGTTAGTGGTAGTAGATGTTCTCCCCAGCCCCGCAACCAAGAGACTACCTGAGACCCTCAGCTAGCCTCTGTTCATTTACTACAGAATGGCATTAGTCCTTGTCAATTTTATAAATTTGGCTTCAAAGTTAAGTGTTTTTTTTTAAACCAAATAATTATGTATGTACTGCAAATGAGAGAAATATGGATCCCACTCACAATGTATTTTTCAGATGCTGTTAACCCGGTTTATTTTTACTTTGACAGACACTTCCGTTTAGGGGGTGCTTTCCACAGACAGATTCTATTGTGCAATAGAAAAGTCGGTAAATTTTGCCTCTAGGTTTCCTCCAGATCACTCAGGTGACCACACCCAAGCCTCAGTATTGCCATGTTCTTGATAAGACACTTGAGTTATTACTTTAGTAAATGATCTTAGTTTTTTTTTTTTTTCCTCAGGAGGTTTTTGTTGGCAGAATTTGTGAGTTTAAAAAAAAATAGGACATAGTTCTTAATATAGGGAAAGATCAACTTTGTATATGCGATGGACTCAAAAGTGGCATAGTTGTGTTTATTCATCCCTTTGATTTCTCACTTAGCCTCCTGAAGTGGACATGTCCTTAGTAATTAAGATTTACACCCTGGGAGTTATCCAGACATGGGTTCAAATTCCAGTCTGCCTCAGAGGTCCATAACCCCTTCTTAAACCTCTGTACAGATACAAACACCAACCCCCTGGGGTTCTTCTGAGAATTATTATGTTAGATCATGCACATAAAGCAACTGACGCTTGGCTCCTGGGGAAAGCATCGGATGAATTAGCCATTGCTGATGGGTGAGAATGAGCACAAAGTTTTCGAAAAGAAACTTTTCTGTAAGAAACTTTTCTGTTTCGATTTAAGAAGCACCTGGGATCTCACATTTGCCTGCCTGTCCATTTCATAGTAACCTTGAAAGGAACTGACTAATTTGGGCCACATTTGATACATTGTATTTTAAGTTTCTAGTTAAGAATATCACCTCAAAACTTTGATAATCACTGTATCTTCTTGTAGCCACTGGACTAAAATAAGCTACTTTTTATAGATAAGACATTGCAAAAATACATCTTGAGGGTGACTTCAAAAGTTACAGTAACCTTGGTTATATTTTAGAGATTAGGAAGAGCTTCCAGGTGTCTAGAAAACTATAAATGAAAGCTGCTCCATTGATTATGAACCCAGTATTGTGGGAGTGGTTCAACTTTACTGTGTTTGCTTTTGTTTCTTAAGTGGAAAAACTCTTTTGTGTCTCCCTCTGTTAATTCCAGGGGCTAAGTCAGTTGTGAGTCTAGTAGTTTAATTAATCAGCAAATCAAACTGTTAGCTCGTGCTAAGGATTATTAACACTGAAGTAAGCTAGAACAAAAAAATAATAAAGTACTGTTTTCCTTTCTACATTAAATATGGAAGAGAAGCAGACTTCTCTATGAATGTACATGTTGTCACAAAACAAACAAACAAAAAAAAACAAAAAAAACAACGAAGTAGGCCATTAATACATTGTGGTATAAAAGGGTATGGAATGGGGAGAAAGAGAATGTGTGTTCTTATTCTCTGTTGCTGTCCAGGCATCAATAACACTAAGGAATTTTCCAAGTTAGCTACCAGAGTGAATAAGAATCACGTACATTCATGTAATTGTCATAAAACAATGTCTGTCTGCATTTAAAATTTAACCAAACATTGCACAGAGTTAGATATAGCCTTTGTTCTCTAGGAGTTTAGAGTGTAAACCAGAAAATACTGAAGTGTATAGGCATGAAGACAAATTTATTTTAACATTTTATAAGCATGAATGGTTCTATTTTATGCTTTTCCCACCTTCCTCAACTCAGGTGACCTATCATCGGATATCATTTCATCCATGGGATAATATTTTTAAAATTAAAAAAAAAAACTTGGTCCTTTTCTTGATTTGAAAGTAATACATTTATTTTGGAAACTAAATTACAAAGAAAAACAAAAATCACATATAATTTCACCACCCAGAGAAAATTATCAAGGGTTATATTTTTGTGGCAGGTTTAATGAATATTTTAATTAATATATGTTTTACATAATTGAGGTCTATGTATGCAATTTGTTGTGTGCCTTTTTTTTTCCCACAGTGTATCCTTGCATATTTATATAAAATGTCAAAGGATCATTCAGTGTGTTCACCAGTCCATCCAGACTTGTTTCGGAAACAGATCTATTGTTCACCTAAAGTGGAAACCCACCCGGCTTTGCATGTTTCCTCAGGCTGGGTGGCTGTTCTGTGTCTATCTTCCCCCATTGACTTATCAGACTCCATGCACACATGCACATTTGTTTATAGCAGTCTTCCTGATATGCAGCCGCGGCATGGCTCTTGGAAAGCTGCCCAGCTACATACCATTCATACCAGCTGACATTCAGCTTCTGGTAGCTAATCAGGCCCTCTTAACTCCTTCAGTCTCTGAAGAACTCACCCTATAGTGCCCCCAACTACGAAGCTAACACACTCAGTAATTCTCTGGGTGTTTATATTTATGCACATAAATGAAAAGAGACATAATGGTCCATGTTTTGTGAAAGATCACCTGTAAGTCTTCAACCCTCTATTGCCATCCCCTTGGTTATGCCTTAAGAAACTGCGTGAGTATATACTCCTTAAAATGCTCAAGGTGATTTTTCCTGAAGCACTTTGGCCGCAGGTAGCCTATGAAGGAACTTGCAAGGAGTGACAGAGACCTTCTTAGCCTCCTAGAAGAAGGACATGCCCCCTGGGCTGGGGCTTACCCTTGTCACATCATCCCAGAAGCCAGCCATTCCCCATTCACAAAACTCCTTCTGGTCCTCCAGTTTCCCCAGGAGCCTGGTCTTCTGACCTGGCTGGCTGCTTCTGTTTCCTGTGGCAAATGAATTCAGAGCACCAAGTCCAGTTTGGGTGAGTGGTGGGGGAGGAGAGGCGAAGAGGCAGATGGGGGAAGTGGGGCAGGGAGTGTGATTGCATGGGGACATTGGATGAGGTTCAGAATTCTTCTGTTATCTCCACCAACCCTTACCTTTTTTTCCTTCACGTTTTCACTGCCTTACATCAAACAACATTCTTTGTGTGAAGGAATCTAAAGAGGAAATATGCACAATCGTAGGACAGCAGGAAGGAGGAACTTAGGTAAAGAGGAGATGTTAAAAATGACATTTATTCTAGTTACAAATCTCTCCACTGAGCAGTAGTTAATCAGAGCTTTCTTGCCTGGCACTTCTAAAATGATATCATTATCTTGCATGCTATTTCAGCTATTTCAGCAGTTCCAGGAACACTGTGCCTGTGGGTCAGTGTACTTGGTTTCACATAAGCAACTCATAAAACCCTTTAAATTTTAGAAAGGAGGCAAGGAGAGAAGAAATAGCTATATGAATTATGTGGACAAAAAATAAATTGGCAACATTCCTCTCATGTGTCTAACAGACTCGAAGAGAAGGCATCTTCTGCCACCTCTCATGGTTAAAGGATGTGGATTTGTTTCCTCTAAAACCACATTGAATTTAGTGTCTTTGGAATTGAAGTCAACTTTGAAACTCCTATGGGAGACCATGAGGTACATCCCTAATTGCTTCATGGATGATGTGAAGTCATGGAATAAAATCCAGCCATCATTCATTAACTAGCTCAGCTTCTAAAACCTTGACAGCTAACAGATCTCAGTCAAACATCCTTGATTATAGGCAGCTCACAGAGCCAGAGCAGTTCAGGAGGAAGAGCAGAGCTGAATGAGTTACCCCAGTAACATCAGTTTCTTCTGTTTGAACTTATTTTCCTGAAATTTAAGGATGACGGAAATGAATTTGCCAAATGCTTTTCCTGTTTCCATTGATGGCAGTGGGAACAAATAAATGACTGTTTTCTTAACAGGAATACTGTTCACAGCTATTGACAAGAATAATCAGTTCTTTTAAAAAATTTTTGCCTTCCTAAATCTATGTTGGATAATAAGGGATGTGTATTTATTTGATCTGTTGGATTGCACAGATCATGCTCAGAGTAGGAACCTTCAGTCAGCAGTTTATGGTATGGACATTTCATCAAGGCTGAAACTCAACAAATGACCACTGCAAAATCGTCGTGAACAGGAGCATAAGTCCAGTTGGTCAATCTGTTGTCTGCTCCATACTACAGATCAGTGTCTCTGAAAGTGAATACATTTTAAATGTTATGTAAATATAAACCATTGTTATTTTCTGTAAATAATCTCTCACATGGGGGTAAAGGTTGGTCTGAAGGTCTGAATGGATGAAGTCTTTCCATGTGCACATGCACACACGCTCGCACACACACACACACATACACCTTTTCACACCTCACACTCCAGGTATGGTTTTCCACCAACATTCAGCATTTAAAAGGGGTTTCATATCTTTTGTAGCTTGTCTTGCTCTTCCTGAATTTAAGAAAGGCAAGAATGAAAATCCACCCATGTGAGATGCATCCTCAATTCTATAGGGATTTAGTTTCATGTTTTGAAGACATGGGATTCTTGACCTTGTTTATCTAAGAGTACATGTTCATCTGTCTGAGTGTTGGATCCACAACTCACCTTGTGAATTAATAAGCTCTAAGCCTCACAGTTCTGTAGGAACCAATTTTTAATTGAAGGTCTGTGATTTACCAAGTACCTTGCTAGCTGCCTAGAATATGAGAAAGGAGGTGAATGAGATGCCAGCCAGGCTGGTGAGGAGTTCACTGGGAAGATCAGCAAGTTTAACCCATAATAAAGCCAAGGTGAGAACTGATAAGAGAGGCCTATCCTGACTTGTGTGGACATGCAGAGGGTGATACAGGTGGCCCCTTGAAGAAAGAGATGTCATTTGAATTGCATCTTCAAGAAGGAGGAGGAGTTTCCCAAGCAGGGGAAAAGATGAAATGCATTAGAGATAGAGGGAACAGCATGTAACAGGTGTAAAGGAACAAAAGCATATTGCTTGTTTAGGGACTGGCAAGATTGTACCATTTCTAGTTTATTCAAGAGAGGAAAACAATGGTGTTTCTTTTAGAGATGAACAGATCACTAAGAATTTTGGAACAGTGATGATTAAATTATATTTCTATGGAAGAGAGGGTTCTATCACCATCCACTAAAAGGCCTCATAGCTAAGCTGTGTCTCCAGGAGCTGCCACGGTATCATGTCCCAGCCCAGAAGCAAGAGATTGAAGGACAGTAGGTTGATTTGAAGAGAGTTTCTGAGTTCACAGAGATGGTTTGGAGCTCCACCCTGCAGATGCTAGTCACAAGGCTGCTGACTCCTGCACTAATGGGATCCTCAGCCATCTGAGTTTGGAAGTGTAATTGCCCTGCTCATTGTGTTGGTCCCAGACTGCTTCAGAGCTCAGAGCATAGGGTCAGGAGACCTAGGAACAAGTTCTGGTTCTTCTACCATTTACTAGGTGTGGGAATGTCATTCTATAGATATATACAATTTACATTTAAAATTTTTTCTAAAAGAAAGATATGTATTCATCTATAGAATGATTGTTCATATCTTAATAAATGATTTTATATAAATGCATAAGTGTCATACTAGCACATTTCTTTTGTTCCCTATTTTTTAAATTTTTTAAATTTTTTTCCCTTTTTGCCTGGCTCACTCTTTCCTTCTTTTCCACTTCTCCCGTTTTAACTGCCCATGAAGACTTTGATATTTTTTCCTTTTTCATATAATCAGTTATATAAATGTATAATATAAGTGTACAATCAACACACACACACATGCACATACACACAAACTCTAGCACACAGTAGGAGCTAAGGAATTGTCATTCTGTTTTACAGAAATGAAAACATATTAATTATATGGGATGTTCTTAGAGTTTCAGTGCAGTTTTAAGTTTATAACTTCAAAAGTATAATTGCTATAAATTTACAAAAGAAACATTTGAATATGTAGTTATTTGTATTTTAACACTTGTTTACTTTTGTGAATTTTGAGTAACAAAATTGGCTCTTAATTTTTTGTGCACAACAATCTCTGTTATGTTGAATTTTAATAAGAAACACCAGTATTTTAAAATGTTAAATGCTTAACCTTTCTTATGTTCTTTGTTACTGTATAACATTTATACTTGTGAAATTATTAAAGTTTAAAAATGCACTAAGGCTGTTGGGACTCCCTGTTACATTTTCTTTTATATCTTTTCTCAAAAACCACACTGAGGGCTGGGGATGTGGCTCAGTAGTAGAGCATTTGCCTAGCATCTCAAGCCCCACCTCCCAGCAGCACAAAAACAAAACAAACAAACCAAAAATGTTGAAATCTTGACATCTAACAGATAAAGCTCTAGAATATTCTTTTTTAATGAACATAAATATTCTGTAGTGTAATTACTAGAATCTATTCCATCATTATCCTACTGGTGGATATTTACCTTGGTCCTGGTTTGATTTTGTTTCTAACATTATCAGCACCGAAGTTATAAATATTTTTGTACACGTCATTGCATACAGCAAGTACTATTATTTGTATGGCATAGGTTCCTTGGAGTGAGATTGCAAGATTGAAAAATAAATGTAATTTTAATCTTAACAGATGTTGTTATACATGGTTTTACTTAATAAAAATGCCTTAGATTTTGGAGCATTTGAAAAGTTCACTCATGTACATTGATACTCAATGATCTTGAGGTAGGTAGAACAGGTATTATTCCCATTTTACTGATGAGAAAATAGAGGCCAAGATGCTAAATAATTTCTCTCTCTAGCTTCTCAGCTGGATAGTACCTGACTCCAACTTAGAACCAAGTCTCATTCTTAAGAGCCCCATTCAACCTCTCTCTACCTATATTTTTGGTTTTATTACGTCATTTAGATGAAAATCTTGGAAATCCATTAAGCTAAGAAAAGGAAACATACCTTTGATGTTACCACCAGGAGAGGGCAGTAGTTGAAATACATTTATTTTCCTAGATATTAGTACCCCCAGCCTCTTTTAAGGGTCAAACTTTTGTTTTCTTTGACATTTTGTAACACCTTGATTTTAGTTTTGGGTTGTAAAATCATTGAAATCTTTATTATGATTTGATAGGTATATTTCAGTACAATGTTAGAGTTTCTTAGATGCTTAAAAAATTTTACAGACACACATACAATAGAGTTGTAAAGTTCCCTTAAAGAATTTGTTCACATATTCTGAGTCTCTCTGACCATTCTAATTCCAATTTTGCAAACTTACAACATGGTGTGGAGCAGTTCACACAGCATTCAGTTTCCTCATTTATAAAATGGGGAGAATATAGCTACCTCCCAAGGCTATTTTAAGGAGTCGTAAATGTAAACCATTTAGCACAGCATGTATCTCACAGTAGGGACTTGGTACTTGCGTGTACCTGTGCAGGCCCCCACAGAGCCAGGCTGACCCTGTTGATGGAAACATGTGAGTCTAACAATGTCTACCAGGCATAGGGTGGCATGTAGTTTTTAAAATTAGTTTTCATCTATACCATTGTCAAAATGCCACTGAGCCACTCTGCATTTTGTACCCGAAGCAAATATTGATACATCATCATTCCTTAGATAGGAGGGAAGTTATAGGAAGGCTCATGGCATTTTTGAGTGACAAGTATTTAAACCACAGTGAACACTTTTGTTCCTGCAGGGGTTTATTGAGAGGAACAGCAAAAAAGAATTTTAGTTTCTCTTCCTCCAAGTGAACATTGTTTTTTTAGCTGTCTTTTTTTGGGAGGCTGGAAGGAGTGGCTGCTTAAAACCAATAGTGTGTGTAAATAGGACCGACAAGTATAGTTAGCGTTCACTCGCTGTTGCTAGTAGACAGCCCCCATAAATGTGGCTCAGGAGACATCTGTGAACAAACAGATTTTTTTCCTTCAATAATGTGAAGAATCTTTTTGTTTCTGGCAGGAACAGCTGTAGAATTCAGCTGTTTGTTTGTAACATGATGTCTGAGTGAGGGATGATGTTTAGATGCAGCATATTAATATCTAAAATGCCAGTTTAGATAATAGTAAGGTGGTGAGGTAAGTGGAATGAAGCCAGGAAATGCAGAGTTACAGCTGACATTTCATTCTCTCCGAGGTTTATGAAAAGGCCACAGCTAACTTTGCATTTCCCCAGGAAGAAGGGCGGAGGTTCAGTTGGTATCACACCCTGCGTATTATTGAAACACGAGGTTGTTCATTTTCTCTTCTGTGAAGAGGTTACAGAAAGTATGTCACTGGCTGACTTCATCCTGGCACACTGCTGTTCTGGTCGACAGCACTTGGCACAAGGGAGGCTCTAGTTTGAGGACCAAAGTCGACGTTTCCCTGACCTTACCCCAAATGCCTTCTTGGCAGTTTTTCTTCAGAAACTATTTTTCAGAAGAGAAAGAAATATCTCAAAGCAAATAACTATAAAAAGTGCCAGTGGTCACCGAGACTTCCTTATTGACTTTGGAGGGTCATAAGAGTGAGGACGTGACACAGAATCTGTTAAGTATGGATCCTCCCTAATGAGGAAAGTGAGACCAGAGAGAGCCTGGGACAGCAGGGAGTCACTCAGTGATAGAACCAGAGAACCCAGGTGTCCTGACACCTGCTCTGTACTGTACATGAACAGCCTTCCACCCAGGACATAAGTTGGGTGAGGTTTCATATGATCTGATTCATGTTTTGTGATACCTTTTACTTGAGACACCAGAAACTAACACAGACAGTGAAGTCAGAGACCCAAGTCCTAATCAGAATCCCAGCACTTACTAACTAGAGGGTCCTGATGGTATTAACCTACTAAATCTGTTTCTGTGTTTATAAAAAGGAAGAAATAATAGCTCATTGAATTATTGTGGGACCTCAATATGATAATACATGAAAAATTTAATAAAGGGTATACAATATGTGTTCACTAGATGCTAGCCTTTTATGGTCTAAGTGCTGTGCTACACAATGGAGATACCAAGAAAAATAAGTTACTGTCCCTATATTCAAGTAGTTTACAATGTAGTTAGAAAGATGAATGTACATAAAAGCAAAACAAAATGTGTTAAATGTAATAATAGAAACGAGGTTCATAAGAAGCGCAGACTAGAGTGGTTTGGGAAGCCTTGAGAATGGCAGGGTTTCACAGATTTTGAAGATGACTGATAAATTTGAGGCAGACAAGGATTTTTCAAAATAAAAGCACAAAGCATGCTAGGAATACATTTTAATGTTAAAATGTTAAGTTAGCAATGTTAATATCAACACAGAGTTGCAATTAGTTGATAATGCTGTGGTCTAAGGTATTCAGGCAGAGAAGCCAGAAAGAACAGTAGAAAAATTACATATTCTAAGTAAGTGGCTTGGAGGCTATTTATTCTGTGAAGGTAAGGTCAATACCAAAAGATGTGGAGCTAGGAAGTAATGTGGTAATATTCATGCTCTGTAATGATTACTTTGATGACAGTGGAGGATGAACTGAAAGAGGGGACCAGAAGGCTGGTAGGATATGCAGAGGGCCCTGGGTCTGCTTGGGTGACTGGACACTGTCCCCAACACTGATTTGGAAGGGTAAATAATGAATAGCATTAATAAGTGGTAAAGACTATTATCTACATTTATTTTGTACATTTATAACTTACCTTTTCTTAATTTTTTTCAATATTTCTAGGCTATGCATTTGGTCTGTTTTTTCAAATTGTTGCCCCAAAAAATCTACATGTAGATAGATCTATGTGGTTCAAATTCCCTATGTTCAAACATCAACTCATTCCCAATTCCCATTTAATGCAGAATTTATGATTAAATAGAAGCCTTTTGAAGATGGGGCCGCTGATAACATGTCATTATTGTAGAAGTTTGGATTTAGGCTCTTTGTGTGGATATTTTTAACCTTTTGGGTTGTTAGGAACCAAATTCATTAGGAGGAGTTTCTGATCATTAATTTTCATTATATTGGCAATTTTAAAGCAGTTGATGGAAATATTTTCACTCTTTGTAACATTGGTCAGCCCATCATTTTTGCCTGAACAAAAATTCTCTTTCAAAAGAAGAGAGTAGGGGTTTTCCCACTGAAAAGTTATTTTTAAAATGAGAATTCAAGCTTTTTGACATTTGGTATCAGTGAATATGCTTTCCTTATCATTTAACAGTGAATTTGTTTTTTTTCTTCTTTATTATGTAGGCAGTTATGAAAACAGTGATTTTGCTGTTTACCTTTAAAACCCACCAAGGGAGTTTCTTATTCCTTCAGTGTATTACGAAAACCATTATATGAATGAGGACTCTGAACTTTCCTGGATTAGGGATTAAAAAAAAATACTAACTTCAAAACTTAGATATAGAAAAAGAACTTCCTAAACACTTGTTTTTCAACCTGAAGTAACATTTTAATAATTTAAAGTGCACATTCTGATAGTTCAGATCCATAGACTTCTTTAAATTATGAAGTACATACATCAGATATATACAAGTGAATATATAATATGCAGGAAGCTTCAAGGATTAAAGGAAACATCCCTATTACATTTTCTGTCTTAGGAATATTATCTCCACTTTTGCAGCCTTTATGAATCTTTCTTCTATTGTATTCCCTCTTCTCTACTGTTGTTCTGGACTTTAGTTAATCACTCACTCACTTCCTTTTCTTTAGTTTTACCACATATATATGTATCCCTAAGCACTATGCTATAATATTTTAACCTTTATGTAAACAGAATCTTGCTGATTATGTTGTGACTTGCTGCCCCCAAACATTATGTTCTGAGTTTCATCCACATTGATCTGTGTACCTTTAGTTCATTCATTTCCATTGTCATAGAACATTTCATTTTTGTGATACTATAATTCATTTAGCACTCCACTGTTGAAGGGCTCTGCATGTTATAATGTGTATAGTAACCATATTGGCCTCCTTATTAATAAAAATAATTTGTAGATTCTTTGGAATTTTCTACTGGGATTATAATGTCATTTGTAAGTAATAACAATTTGGGCTTTTCCCCTTTTCAACTCAGATAAAGTTAATTCCTTTTCCTTGTTTTGTTTAGCGGGCTGGTATCTACAGTGTTAAATAGAAGTGGTAATAGATAAAATGTTAACTTTTCATTGACTTAAAGTTTCACCATGGAACATGATGATTTGTATAGGGTCATTTTATGATACTTTTTATTCAGTTGAAGAAATTTCATTCTATTCCTTATTTACTAGAGTTTTAATTATAGGTGTGTGGCATATTTTATTGAATGTTTTTTTTTTTTCTTCTTTTCCTTTGAGATGATCATATATCTTCCTGTTCTTTCATTTGATTAACAGCATGCATATTGAAGCAAACCTGAATTAAGAGAATCAAATTTGAACTTGGGCATGTTATTTTTTAAAAAAAAAATTATTAGATTTGAATTACTAATATTTTGGTCAGGATTTTCACATTTATGTTCAAATAATATTAGCCTAATACTATCTAGTTTTTCCTTGATATTTTGTGAACTTTGGTTTTTATATATTTTGAAGACATGTTTCTAGAATTTACTATAGTTATGTTTTCCTACAGAATTAAATTTTTAACATCATAATCCTTTCTTATACCTTTGCTTAAAATTAATTTTCTGAGTATTTAATTTAGCTAAATCAGATTTCCAGGTTAGTTTTTGCCCGAACATATCTTTCTTCAGCCACTTTTTTCAAGGACACAAAAGCTTTTAGACCTTAGCCTTTTAGTCTTTTGTAAATCATATAACTTGATTTTATGTTTCTTACCAGCTTTAATAAAGTATAATTTTCATACAGGAAAACTCACACATTCAAAGTGTACAGTTTGATGAATTTTGGCAAGTGTATACAGTCATGTAACTACCACCACAACAAAGATACAGATCATTTCCATCACAACAGAAAGTTCCTCATGCCCTTTTGCCCTCAGTTTCCTTCCTTCCCTCATCTCTGGCCCCAGGAAACCTCTGATCTGCTTTTCAACACTATAGTTTTGTTTTTTCCAGAATGTCAAATAAATGGAATCATACAATATGTAGTCCTTGGTGTTTGACTTCTTGCACTTAGCATAATGCTTTTGGGATTCATCCATGTTGTTAGGTGTGTCAGTATTTTGTTCCTGTATATTTAAATATCATTTCATTGTATGGATATACCACAGTTTAGTTAGCCATTCAGTTGATGGACATTTGGGTTGTTTCCAGTTTGGGGCTATTATGAATAAAGCTGCTGCAAACATTCACTTGTAAGTCTTTGGAAATATGTTATCTGGTTTTAATTTAATCAATCTTGGTCTTTTAACCAAAAAATTGAGTTGATTTCAGTGTTTTAGTAGCTTGTATTGATTACACTAATGCATTTGTATTCATTTTGACCATCTTAAGCTGGGGGTGATGGCACAGCCTGTAGTCCCAGCTGTTCAAAAGGCTGAAACAGGAACTTTACTTGAGCCTAGGACGGAGGAGTTCAGGACCAGCCTAAGCCACAAAGCAAGATCCCTGCGCACTCCCACTGCCCCACAAAAAAAGGGAAAGGTGTGGCAGTTTGACTATCTTATTTATTGCATTCTATTTGCCCCACTTGATTGATTTTTCTGTTTGTTTTTCAATTGCCTTCATCAATAGGCTTGAATGAGTTTTGCTTCTTTGGCTTCTTTTTTTAAAAAATATTTCTATGGATTTTCTTGTATAAATCTGGCACTTATACATACTGTTCTCTTTCAGCTCTTACCCAACTGATATTAACATCCCATTTGACTTAATAAAGTTTTTCACTAAACAGTTTCTTTACTTTTTCTCAAACCATTCAGAAGTCTTAGAATTGCTTAATTCAGATGACTACTTTTCAAACTAACATGCCATGGTTATCCAGTTTTTAGTTTTATGCTTTTATGTTCCTCATTATTAGCATTTGTATACAGTCAGCATTTGTTTTCTATAGTCATGCTTATTTAAGTTTAGTCATATGTTTACTAGATTCTTTGCTCACCATTCCTTCTTTCATCTCAGACAGTTAGGTTTTGTTTTTGTTTTTTTTCTGAAGCAGTCCTTGAGAAGTCCCTTGAATGAAAGTTTTTGGATGTAAGTTTTCTTATTTTTTTTTTTTTTGTTTATAAAAGATAGTTTTGCTAGAAATATACTTTGATATTTTGTATTATTTTTCTCCCAATGTTTTTAAAATCATTTTCCTGCAAGTTTCCTGTCTTCCCTTTAGAAATCAGCTATCAATCAAATTATCATGCATAGGTAATCTGAGTTTTTTTTTCCTGGATATTTAGAAAAAAAATTTTTTTTCTAATGATGGTGTTCTGAAGTTTTACCAGGCTATGTCTGGGTGAGGATTTCTTTTTATTTAGCATCCATGGGACTCATTTGGTTTCCTGAATTTGATGATTTTTGAAAATCTCAGAAAAAGATCACTTCTAGTGCTTTCTCACACATTCCCTATTTTTAATTTGCACTTCCATCTCTCTCAATCTTTCTTCCATGTTGTCCATCTCTTTTCTATTTCTAAATAAGATTATGCATAATTTCTTTATATCTATCTGCCAAATCACTAACTCTGTGTTTCCAGCTTCATTTAATTTGGTATTAGACTCATTCATTGGGTCTCTAATTATAATTATTTTATTTTTATTTATAGAAGTTATTTTTGGCTGTTTCTCAAATCCATTTTTCATATCATGTTCTTTTTTTCATATTTCAAGATCCTCTTTCCTTTCTTTAAACACATTAAACTTATCTGTTTTGTATTTTAAACTAAAAATGTCCAATATCTACAACCTTTGAGGTGTTGCTTGTAGTTTGCTTTTCCTCACACTTGCTTGTGGAATTTTCTTCATTGTATGTTTTATTATTTTTTATTATGAACTCAATTACTTGGAATTCTGTGAATGAAAATCCTTTGAAACATGAAATTCCTTATTCTGGAGACAAGTCTTTGCATTTGCTTCTGCCCTAGGACTTTCTCACTGTAGATGTATGGGTTTGGGAGAGGGCACATGGATATGCAATTTTTAATCCTAAACAGTGTGAGGGTAAGCTTGGAATTTTCTGAGGATTTTGTTTCCCCTTCTCTCCTATCATTAGGCTTATCTTTCTTCTGATCCTGGGGAGATTTTTAAAAATCTGCTCACTGAGGATTTCACCTTTTAGGGATACTGACTTTGACCCTCACACCCTGTGTAGACACTGAGCTGTCTACTGTCTTACAAACTCCTTGTCTCTGGAAAAAAAAAAAAAAAAAAAACAGGGGCTGGGGTTATGGCTCAGTGGTAGACCACTTGCCTAGCATGTGTGAGGCACTGGGTTCAATTCATAGCACTGAATATAAATAAATAAAATAAAGTCCATTGACAACTAAAAATATATTTTTTAAAAATGCACTATGGATTGCCTAATGTTTCCATGGTGCACGCATGTTTCTGGGCTTACTTACCTCCATTTCTAGTTTCCTTGTCATTTCTGACCTTTAATAATTGCTGTTACCATATTGTAATTTAGTCATGCCTTTAAAAATATTCTTAATGCTTGTCTTAGCATTTTCAGGTGTTCTACGTGAACTTGCCATACTTTGACAATCAGAAATCTTCTTTAAAGTTGGAATGTTTCACAGAAGAGAAGCAATAATACATTGGTAGATTCTTGTCATTATGTATTTTGCTGCAATCAAAAGTTAACTTTACACCACAATAAAATTACATTTTTACCTACCAAAAAAGTAGTGCAGGGGCTGGAGTTGTAGCTCAGTGATAGAGCTACAAGCTAGCATGTGTAAGGCACTAGGTTCAATTCTCCACACCAGGAAGGAAGGAAGGAGGAATGGAGGGATGGGAGGAAGGAAGGAAGGAAGGAAGGATCCATCAACAACTAAAAAAAGTAGTACAGGTTGAGCATCCTTAATCAAAAATCTGAAATGCTCCAAAATCTGCATTTTAACTACTTGAAAACTTCAGTTTGTAGCATTTTGGATTTTCAAATTAGGTTTACTTGGCTGATAAAGTCTATACAAATATTCCAAATCTGAAAAAATTTTGGTCCCAAATATTTGTAGAAGTGATAGATATTCAATTTGTAGTTGGTTTGCATAGACATTAATGTTCATTTTAGAAGTTTTTGGCTTTTTAAATTTTCATTTTATTTTATTTTTTAGTCCCCCAAAATGGACATATAAAAAATCTGTAGAATTTGGTCACTCATTCACTCACTTTTTTGACAACCTATTTATTGAGCCCCTACATTTTAGGTTCTGGTATCAGGGAAAAAAAATTAGTGATTAAAGTAGACAAAAATACCTACCCCTATTGAGCTTGCATTCTAATTGGAGGAGACAACTAACACAATAAATGGGGAAAAGTGTATAGTATGTTAAAAGATAATAAATGCAGTTGGGAAAATTTGACATTTAAAAGAGAATTTGACAGGGCATGGTGGCACACACCTGTAATCCCAGCAACTCAGGAGGCTGACACAGGAGGATCGCAAGTTCAAAGCCAGCCTCAGCAACAGTTAGGTGCTTAGCAGCTCAGTGAGACCCTGTCTCTAAATAAAATACAAAATAAGGCTGGGAATATGGCTCAGTGGTGGAGTGTCCCTGGATTCAATTCCCAGTACCAAAAAATTAAAAAATTTTAAAAAAAAAGAGGATTGGGAGTTCTTATTATTCATTTTTAGAGAATATGCTCAAGACTGTTAAGAGCCATTCTACTTAAAGTTTATGCAAAGTTACTTATATATTTTACCACTATAGCATTATGAATTCTAACTTCAACTTGTAAAGATTAATTGAAATTGATGTGCATACTTTGTAAAATTTTCTAATTGAAAAAAAATGTATAATTCTTGGGCACCCCTTTCATTAAAAAAGTAAATGGATAAAAAATATTAATCACAATGAAACTTCAGCTGTATGATGCCGACCTTTCTAAAAAAAAATCCTGAAGTTTTAAAAGTAGCATTAAACTGGAAAATTCTCTTTTGTACCCACCAATCCCACAAGGGCAAAGATAAACAAAATATTCACCAATAACTAAATACCAAAGGGGAGTAAATATCTGTTACACTTAACTCACTAGGTTGGTTCTGAAAGTTCCAACTGGTAAAGGTATAAAAGACATTCATTTCTTTAGTGCAAAAACTGACAAACAGGGCAGAGGTAACCAGACGGGAACAAAGAGAGCAGCAGAGACCTTTAAAGACAGCAGCAGTGGACACCAGGGTGAAAAGCAGCAGGCACTGTTTTAAAAGAAGCACCGTTAATCCGAAGACTAAAGCTCTGCAGACCAAGAGCAAAGGACCATTTATAGCTCAGTTCCCACGAGGGCATGACCATGCTCTGTGACAAGCACATCAGCTGAGGCACAAAGAGTCTATTGTTAAACAATTGTAGTGGCTACCCGCAGGAAGTGGGGTGAATGTCTGGGTTAGTGTCCTGACACCAGTGACTTCATTGATCATTGATCCAACCTGTGTAAGTATCAGGGAAGGGCTCCGAATAGGAAGAGTTATTGCAGAAGGTTATTCATGACTGAGTTTTTTTTTTTTTTTTAATCATGAAAGCATCATTTAGGATTTTCCTTCTTTTTTTTTTATTTTAAGCAAACAGTTGATTTTTTTTAAGTTGTCAATGGACAGCATGCCTTTATTTTAGTTATTTATTTTTATTTGGCTCTAAGGATAGAACCCAGTGCCTCACACATCCTAGGCAAGCTCTCTACCACTGAGCTATAGCCCCAGCCCCAGGACAAAGAATTTTTGAGAATACATAAATCACTCTAGTGGTTTTTCTAATTGTAAAAAGTAACAGATATTTATCGGGAAGAAGTTCAGAAAATATATTTTTTGTTGTTGTAAAACAAAATCACCAATTATGTGAGAGAAAGCAGCTACTAACATTTTGTTATATATCTGCAGTTCCCAAACTGTGGGTCAGGATATTCTGGGGCACCATAGCAAATTCTGAGGGCAGATCAGGGGTTGGTGCAAAATATTTTCCATCATCAAGGGAAACACATCTGTACAACACTACACCAACTATTAGCTGGAGGCAGTTCACAGTTTCAGCATTAGATCACAGTGCATTCCTTTTGATGACATTATATCTTTGTCAAGCTGGGTTTTCAGTGACTGCTGAAGTTTTACTGATTAAAAATAAAAAGTGAATAGTATGTAGAACAGGAAATGAAGGTAGTGGTGTCCAACTTTGATTTCAAGATTTGAAGTTTCACAATATGCAACAGGTGTACACATTCTATTCATAAATTATTAGAAGGTTATTTAAGAAGGAAGTAAAAATAGTACTTTTCATGTGTGTATATTAGTTTTTCAAATAGCTACTAAGACATTATGACATTATAAATGTTTAGATGTTGTTTGGGCCAAACTACTTAACAAATAGCACGATTAGGTATTTGTTTGGCCTGGGCCACCGTGCAAAAATTACTGAGACTCTAAGATCTCCCAGAGTTTTTTGGTAACTTATATATTCTGACAGACTTTTTCCTATGTACACCCACATGTATTTTCAAAGCCTATTGTTTTCTTTTACTTAACATGTTACAGAAATCTTTGCATGCCAGTAATGTAGATCATTATTCAAATTTGAATGGCTGAATTCTTTTCCGTTGTTTAAATTTCCATTTTTGCAACCAATCCTCTAATGTTAGAGATTCAGCAAAACTACTTTTGTAACTAGCAGTGTGGTCTAACTCTTTGCATATCCTCTTTGTTTACATGCAGTGATTCCTTATGCGAGATTCCTGAGAAGTGATTTGCTGGGCCCAAGTATGCATTCTTTCTAGTGCCTTTGATATCCAAATGGAGAGAAAGAGTACCAAGTTGCTCTTTGAAAGAGACTCTACTGATTTCTTTCTACCTGTAGTTTATGAGAATACCTCAGCAAAAGAAGGCATGCACTGGAGAATTTGTAGTGATTCATAGTGCCAGGGCTCAGATTTTGAACTAGCCAAGGGTGTTCCTCTTTCCCAACTACTGAATACATATAATGCCAGTGAGAAAGCTAGGCAACTGTATGCTGGCCAGAGCACCTCGGAGACTCTGCCACAGAAGGTCCTGCTGAAGCCAGGGGTCACAGAGAGCAGCATTCTGGAAGACACCCACTTAGGGAGTAGCACAGAAAGCTGCTTCAGCCTTTGGCTCACTAAATGGTTTTTGAATACAACATTATATTCCCCTGAAAGTTGAACGTTGCATGGCTTCTCTCCGCCTCTGTGAGGAAGAGGCTAATGACAGCAGTTGACATCAGAAATGTTTTGGAGAGGACAAGTGTCAGAGTGCTTTGAGGGTCACAGAGGATTCTTCCTCTTCCATGATCACAGCATATTTTTATCTGTGACCAAATATGGATCCTGTTTTGACCTATATTCAGCTTATACACACAGGCTGGATTTTCTATTATGTGATTAAGAAAGAGTGTGTTACATGTTTTAGACTCTGTTTATAGAAAATATGTAGGTACATTTTGGAAATACTACCATTTTAAGAAAACTCTGGAGCCCTTCCTTCCACACTCTGGGACACTAAATTATTTTGTATAGACTATTTCCTGAAATGTCCTGAATGAACAGTATTTTGCTATTATTTCACAGAATGGTAATGGGTATTACCTTTTTAAAAAAATGAAAAACAACATTACTATTAATCTTTATTAAATTTTATGATTTTGTAAGCTTTTCTATTAAATTAGCAATCTAAAGCTTTTAGAAAAACGCGTGCTTGGCTGATTCTAGAAAGGTAAATGGACTTTTTTAGGGACCCACATTTTACTCTTTCCACATTGAAATTAAAATCATTGGAACAAGATGTGATGCAAGATAATCCTGCCTAAAGGAGAAAAATCTCAAAAAGTTGTCATAGATAAATTAAATCCACATTTGAAATCCTCATCACTTGGCTGCCTTTTTCCTGATGGCTTCCACACACAGAACCAAGAAGTTGTTTTCACTTACATCAGAAGAGAAGCAAAAAGGCTACAGTGGTCTGTTTGTCAAACAATTGCCACAGAGAGGGCCTTTCCCCCTTTGTGTAGATGGAGAATGACTGAGCTGTGGGAAGTCTCCATGTGACTCTCCATTGCCACGAGATATTTCCTTTTGAATCCCCGCTGGAGGATTCTACCAAAGTCTGGTGTGTTTTTTGTGTCACTTTTAGAGAATTCAATTATATTAAGAGGGATGAGTTTTTGCCTCCATCTATAACTAGTGCACTTAGGAAGAAATAAGCTTTTCAGGACTTTGGGAGAATTTGAAGGCCCTATCTGTTATTTTTATTTGACTAGTATGGCTTTCTTTGTTATTTTTTTTCATAAAACAACTACTGGTCTGCTTTCAGAGCAGTAGATACTTCACAGATTTCAAAGACACACTCCAAAGAGGATATCCTAGTTACATAGCCCTCATCTGTCATGCCCAGAGCTGTGCTCCTTTGAGGTACAGGAATCAGTGGCATCAGTGATATGTGAGTAGTTCATTAATCCCCAGGTTGTACATATGGAAAATCATGATCATTCTTTGCTTTCTCATCCCCTGAGAATAAAAATGTGTACATGTGGACAGATCACTCTTCTCCAAATTTTTTGAGCTATTTAGGGACATAATTTCTCTTAACCCATACCATTTTTATCACATCTTCACCAAATTAACAAATTATCTGATAGACAAGAGTGTTAGTAATTTAAATAACCCAGACCTGATTCTCATTCAGCAAACCTTTATAGAGTTCTACCAGTTTATAAACATTCATAGGGTTTCAGAGACAAGCAAAATAGATATAGTCACTGTCTTTAAGAAGTTTTGATTGAATCAGGAAGCTTTTAAGAAAGTGTGTTTGAAAATCGGTAAAGTGCTTTAGTAGACCTTGAGGGAATCCTTTGGAGCAGTCCTGGAGCTCAGCCCAGGGCTCAGAGTAGCTTCTCTGAAGAATTCCTGCTCAGTCTGAATCTCAAGGGTTGAAGGTACTCTCAACCAGAAAATCCAAGAGTCACTTCCTCTGGCCCGAAAATCTGTTTCTTCCAACACCAATTTTTAGACTTGTGACTACCACCCAGATGCTAGTAGGCACCATTGCCTAGATGCATGGTGCTTCATTGCAGTGTGACCTCTCTTATCTGTGGTTGGCACTGTGGTCCACTAGCCATTGTCAGTTATGGCAGCAGTAGAAAGGTAAGATGTTAAACATTCTGATATTTTTTCATAATAATGCCAACTGCTAAGCCTAGGTCTCTGTTATCTCTATTCAACTTGATTGATTTTTGAGCCAGCCCTTGAATAACTCTTTAACTAGCGGCTCAGCTGTGCCCAATCATCATACTTTGTATGTTCACATGTGGGTACTTTATTGTTAACATTTATTTCAAATAAATTCACACACTATCAGGTACATCCACAAGAATGGGGTCCTAACTAGACTAAGATATATTAAATTCTTGTATAATTATATCAAAATGGATTCTACTGCCACGTATAAATAAAAAGATCCAAAAAGCCGAGTGAGGTGGCTTGTGCCTGTAATCCCAGCGGCTCTGAAGGCTGAGACAGGAGGATCGAGAGTGCAAAGACAGCTTCAGCAAAAGCGAGGCACTAGGCAACTCAGTGAGATCCTGTCTCTAAATAAAATTACAAAATAGAGTTGGGGATGTAGCTCAGTGGTCAGGTGCCTCTTAGTTTAATCCATGGTACCAAAAATAAATAAATAAATAAATAATATAAAGAACTGATAAATAAAAAACATTTTAAAATAAAATAAATTCAGATGTTTGTCATCTGTGATTTAGGGCAAATCTTAAGAGGTTGTATCAGTTTTCCATTTCTAATATATAGTTAGTTAAGAGTAGTTGTAATTTACCTAATGAATTAAATACTTAATGTTTGTAAAGTACTTGTGCTTCATGAGAAAAAATAGCAGTATGATCATGAGTATGATTTGCAAATCACTAGAATTAATCAAAGGTAATACACTGGCCAAAAAAAGATAATATCGTTGTGCATACTACACTTTAGGTGGCTTTAACTTTGTTTCATCCCAGACTTTCATTATAGGATTTGGGAGGACATAGTCCCTCCTAAGTATCTGTTCTATTTCTTGCAGGTTAGGACCATCCCACTGTAAAAGGGCTATGTCATAATTTGACTTTTTCTGATGAAAATACTAGGGTAAAAATCCTTCCTTAACCCATTAAAGTCCCAAGTTTTTAATTATGCAAACACAATAAAGATTCAAATATTATTTCAAAAAGTTACTCTAAGTATTACATTTGTTACTCAGTTTATGTTTTTGTAGGTGTTCCACATCTGGGACAATGGAACAAAATGGGTTAAGAATTCATAAGTGTTTTAGTCAAGACTCCAACTTAGATGCTTTCTCCATGGGGTTCTTTTGTCTCTAGAGAAACTAAGTCTAAAGAATTAAGGTCTGCTGAAAATTGTCTGGCTTTTTTGGAATGCTGCACAGAAGTTTCTAATAAAGAGGTGGTGTTTGTCTTAGGTATACTGACACTCTGCTTTTGAAAAGTCTGCGGTACAAAATTCCCATTTAGTTTATTTTTAGCTTAAGTCTATTCTGCTAGTAAAAATAAAACTATTTTTGTGAGTGCTGCTTCTAGTACTGACATCCACATTTTAAAAGAATTCACAGAAAACAGTCCATAGTGATAACTGTGTGCAATGCCTATATTGTTGTAGAACCGTGTTTTAAATGCATCTTTTTATGATGGCTGCATTTCAGCTGCATCACAGGGTTCAGCTCACATGATCCCTGCCCCACCACACACACTCACCCGCACACAAAGGGCTCACCCCCTCTTGCTTACTTAGAGTAAGTGTTTGACTTACTTAATTTGTGCATGTGCCCAGACTGTCCTTTGTGCATTGTCTGTGGCCTCACCCACACACATAGGCACTGAATAAATGTGGTAATGAAGGGTCCCCTTAAAAGAGGGACTGCTCTTTTGGGGAGTTGTGTGTTTCTATGGCAACTCCCTTTCTAAAACTTTGAATTTTATCCACATATATTTTGCAGATACTGAATACAAGCTTATGTTTGATTTAGAGAAGCTTTAAGTTTTGAATAGGAGGAAAACACAGCTCATCAGCAGATGTCAAACGCATACATACTTTGGAAGATTGTCGGAAAAAATTATGATTCCTTTTGTGCTTGACAGTTACCTAAGACCAGTATTTTATTCAGATTGTCTTTTATTGTCAAATTTTTATGATTTTTAGGATAAAAGTCACAAATATATACAAGATTTTATAAAACTGTAAGGGAACTAGCAGTCACTGTGTCTCCCACGCCTGTCCCTGGCCTCTCTCCCATCCAGTTTTGTACAGTGTAGTGTTGCTAGCTCATTGAATGAAATTTACATTTCTATCCATTTCTTTTTCTTGATTGACTGTAATGTCTGTGGGCTCTTGCTTAGCCAGCTACATCTGAAATAGGTTATACCACCATGTTGAAGGGAGGATCAACTCCATGGTGCCGTGCTTTGGGTTTTTAATAGTTGAGATTCTGGAAGAGACATGGATGTTCTTCCAAATGATAAAATACAAGAGCAGTGATCATTTCCTAATTCTCCAGAATAATCCAGACAAATAATATGTAGTCTATGAGGTCTGTGTATGTAAGACTTTTACTTGGCTTTCAATTGTTTTTTTGTTGTTGTTGTTATTTTTTAGGACTTTCTTTCTTTTTTTGCATATGTGTATATTTTTACTATTTCCCCTTTCTTTCTAAAACACATATTCAGTTTTCTTTGAATCAGACCAGCTGTGCAGTGGGTACCCGGTTTGCTTTTCCACATGTGTTAATTGTTCTGTGGCTTGTTTTGCTCACTGTATTTGCAGACCTGATTTTCCATGGTCCATGCCTTCCATTCTGCTAGATCGTGTTGTTGATTTCCCAGTGGGAAAAAGACTCTGCCTTTTCACCGGGTAATTAGTTATCTCATTTCTAAAGGGACACATTCTCTGAGATGACTTTGTCACACTTTAAATGTTGACCTTGGAGGATGAGAGCCCATTTAGTTACTTGCTCATCCATGTGGTTAAAGAAATGCATACTCAGTCACCATGGAAAAATCTTAAGTATTTCAAGGGATGGAGATGGTTAATCTGGCCATTTGTCCTGGCTGCTGAGAGATTAGTTTATCAGCAGTAGGTGATCAAAGTAAGAGGTGATCCTGTGGGGCCCCATGAGAAAGTGGTAATGTTGCTTATTCCTGAGGCGTTTTCTCATTTACTGAAGGATGATTCTGTGGCGCCTTTCCTTGAATAGTTTTCAGCAGATCCTTTTGCTAAGTGAGCAGCCCCTGCCCCCAAGAAAGGTCCAAAGAAGACTGAGTTCTGCAGTCTCACTGATGTCACTTACCCGAACAGGGGAAGAGAGTAAGTACTAGGCTCTCCTCTGAAGGGGTGAGTGGAGATGATGGCCCCCTAGGAGGGCACCTGCATTCAGTGCCCCTCCCAACTCACCCATCCATGTGGTGTTGCTACTCCATGAACCTCCTACCCAGGCCCCTGATCCCATTCGCCCCTGCCTCAAAGCTGTACTCTTCTTTAGCATCCTTTCCCTCTCTTGGCCTCTTTAATCACTTCCTTCCTTTCCCACCCAGTGACAATTACCTGGCTTTATCTTTCCACTGTCTACCCATGCTCTCTCTGCCTCCCCACCCCTATACCTGCTTTTCTCCTCTGGGATACTTTAAGTGAAGCCACCAGAAATGTACACTTTGAAAAGAGAGGAAATGGCTGTTTAATAGTCTCACCACATTTTCAGACCCTTGTTTCTATAACAAGGTTTTTATGTGAACAAAGTGTATAATTGTTTTTAAAAATTAAAAGAAACATTTATTAATAGGGTCTGGCTCCTGCCTGTCTTTTTAGCGTCTTCTTGCTCTAAGCTCACCCTCCCTATGTCTTCTCCTTCTGGGACAAATTTTGAAAGGGCCATAATCTATCCTTCTCCATGGCTACTTCACATATTCCCTTTGTCTGAAATGTTTATCCATCCTCTCCCCTGGTAGATCCAGTGTCCCTTCTTTAAAGAAACCTCCCTCCCCTCATCTAACCTAAGTTCCCCTGTTACTCTTCACAATATTGTAGCTTTCCAGGATAGCACTTGTTACTATTGCAGTTTGAATTCTGTGGTTATTTCATTAATGTCTGATCTGTCTGTCCCATTCATCTCTAAGTTCCTACAGCCAGGCAGTTCCTGCTCTCTGGTATTTTCATTGACCACCACAATAGTAGACACATAGTGAGTGTTCAGTGAGCATCTTTCAAGTGACTGTATGTCTGGGGGCCACCCAGTGGCCAATAAGATCCTTTCTTACTGCACAGCTCTGATTTTGTTGAAGTATTTCCTCTAGGCTGCTACACTCTAGGGCAGTTGGTCCTAACCCTAGTTCCTGATCCCTGGGGGTAAATTTTTGTTTAATCTAATCAAATTGAGACAGAACAGAAAGATGGAAAGAACCCAAATCCCTAATGATGCTGTTGAGCTGCTAGGTAAACCAGTCCTGGGATAGCTCTATCTCTGGGCACCTTTGTTTTGGGAAAAAAATAAATAAATCCTCTTATTTGTTTAGGTCAATTCACACTTTTCTGTGTCTAAAAATATCCTATACAGAATGACATGAGTGAATGAGCAAATGAATAAATGAACAATTTAATCTCATTCTCACTTCTTCTTCACAAATGTTCCTTGAGTTCCTTTGTAATACAGTTTTCTCTTTTTTCATTTCCGTGAAGTGCTGGCCTATTAGCAAAGACATGTATTAGCATTGAACCCAATGCCAAAATCTCAAATGATTTTGAAAATTATTTCCTCTCACTAAATACCCTGTAACCAGAATTTGAACTCACCTTCTTCTTCACCTCTCACCCTTCAGCTCTGCACTTTGCTCAGAACTTTTTGGAGCAAGCTCCTCTCGAAGGAGTGTGAGAGTCAGGTGAAGTCATACCCAGCAATTTCCTGTTTGTGAACCTTGAAGCTCTTGAAGAGTACAGGCAGGTTTGACAGAATCTGTAGGTGTTTTCAGACGCTGAGCTGATTCATCCCCTTTGGTAGTTAATTCTCCAAAGGTCTTCATCTCCCCAGCTACCACACCTTATCTCCTCTCTGGATTCTGCACGGCTTTGCTTTGTATGGGCAAGAAATTGTCAAGGCCTGCCCATTTCACATATTGAGTGTCTTTCTGGGTTTCCATGGTATGCGAGTTAGGCCCTTCTTTCTCCACTGTTACCGAATAACTGCTACACAGGAAAGGGGTATAATTTGTTTCTTAGGGTTCTTTGTTACCTTGGGCCTTCGAATGATCTCTGTAAAAGTCTACAGCCCTTATATCCTCCATCTCCGCTCATGCAACACAGCATAACCTAAGAAATGCAGGGCCTTAAATACCACCTAAAATCCCTACTTATTTGGTAGCAGACGTTAGCATTCTCTCCTTACAGACTTGATTTCCCAGTCACTTGTTTTCATAAAATGCTCCCCTGGTAATAAACCATGAGGACAGACATATAGGTAAGCCATCTGTGAAAGTGTAAACTTTGGCCATACGCTGTGGAAAAGGTACTGAACTTTTAACACAAAAGCGCATATTCTTTTTTTTTATTTGTTCTAATTAGTTATACAGGACAATAGAATGCATTTTGGCACATCATATATCAATGAAGTATAACTCCTCATTCTTTCAGTTGTACATGATGTAGAATCATACTAGTCATGTAATCAGGGTAATAATTTTGATTCATTGTACTATCCTTCCTACTCCTATATCCCCCACTTCCCTTCACTATTCTTCACTAAGTACATCTATTCTTCCCTAGTGTTCCCCACCCCATACTGCTCTTATTGTGAATTAGCATCTACATATCAGAGAAAACGTGGTCTTTGGCTTTTTGGGATTGGCTTATTTCACTTAGCAAGGTACTCTTAAAGGAAAACAGGAATAATCCTGCTTTGGCCTACCTCCTGGACCAAGTAACAGACCCTCCAAGACTCAGAATATTGACCTTCCTGCCTCAAGGAATTGTTATGAGGGTAGAACAAGATACAGTGAAGCGTTTCTTATGCCTGGGAAGTGGATACAAAAATAGTAGTATAAAGCTACAAAGACAGACCTTTGTGAAGTACCTTTCCACACCACACAGCACCACCTCCATGTGTCTTGCACCCCCAAAGATGTGCAGAAGCTGGTCAATGGCTTCACCCCATGCGCACCAGGATCAGTTCCCTCAGAACCTTCAAGAGTGAATCACCTGCCTGTTGTAATAGCAGGTGACCTCTGAATTCTGATTTTTTTCAACTTCATTGATTTCCATTGGAAAAATATTCCTTGTAATTAGGATTGAGGCAACTTTATTGTTATCTAAGAAAAGTGCTTCCTATTTTGCTTTTAACCAACATATTTTGCTTTTAACCAACATATTTGCTTACCTGCTACATGCCAGGCATTAGTCTATGTGCACAGGACACATTTATTAACAACACAGACAAAAATCCCTGCCCTCTTGGAGTTTATATTCTATTGGGGGGGGAAAAAAAGCAAATTATATGGTAGAAGATGTGAATTGCTATGAAAAGAAAAAGAAAGTAGAGCCAGGCACTGCCCATTTGGGCATGTGGAGACATTGCAGTTTGAAATGAGGTGGTCAGTGCAGGCCTAGATTTCTAGGCTGCTGTAGTGGTTTTTATAGAAGTTCAATGATTTAATATTGTAAATGGATCGTTCCTCCATAAACGCATATTGCATGAAATGAAGACAGTTCAGCTGCAGGCTGAAGTGTGGGAAGGTGCTCTTGTCCTTGTCTGGCCTGGCGGGTTATCTGTTCTTAGTTTAGTTTCCCTTTCTGAAAATGTTTATTGTATAGCCTTTGAATGGAGCGTATCACTGACACCTATGGCCATGTGTTTATGGTTAAACACCACTAGCCTCCACTCTTACAAGGCCAAGAGATTCATCTAGAAAAAGTTCTAACAGGGCTCCCCCGGTGGGCATTCCAGTCCATAACTGTGATGGATTTTGCAGCCCTGCTGGTCCAGCCATGGGGAAAAACTGAGTGCTGTGGGTAATTTACCCCTTTTAATATATGCTTTGTGTTTTGGTGGTGGCTGTTTGGGTCTGTTATGTCTTAGACATGGAGCTTATTATATCAGTATAAATTACAGATCACAGACACCCCACCCTGAATAGCATTGTATTTCTGATCCCCAGCTTTTCTCGTGAAGTGCCCCTTCTCCGTGTGTCTGTGTGTGACTGATGTGGGTGAGCCTGCCTCAAGTTCTGGAGTTCTGCATATTTATACCCTCTTCCTGGCAGTTTTTCTGCCCTCCCTTTTTTGCATTCCAGTTTGTACTTCTCCCTGAAGTCTCTGAGCCTGGTTGGGGAGAGGGCATCCTATTGTCTAAGCCAGTTCTCTAGGGTCTTTCCCCAGGAAGAATATGACAGAGTCTCTTCCCTGTCCAGATGACACTTGTTTGTTCCTGCTATACGTACTGATGAGAGTGGTGCTGTTCAAAAGGTAGAGCAGAATTAGGGCCATCATGGATACAAGATTGGGCAGATGTCCTTCCGATCCTAGGTTGTTGTTTCCATATTCACCAGATTCAGAGGTGGGTTGGCCCATGGGAACAAGACTGGAGTGTTTAGGGAGAGTGTCCTTCAGAGGCAGGTGGGCTCATTGTGAGCTCTTTAAATTCTGAGCCTGCCACTCATTATTATAATTTATACAGCACATGTCTGTCATCTCTTGACATAAAGTGACCATGTGACCATGTTAGTCAGCTTTCAGTTACTACAACAAATCCCCAAGATAATCAACCTATAAAGAAAAAAGGTTTAATTTGGCTCCCAGTTTTAGAGTTTCAGTCAATGATCATTTAGCCCCATTGCTTTGGGGCCTATGGTATCACATCAAAGGTGATGGCAGGTGTGTGTGGTGGAGCAAAACCAATCACCTCATGGCCAGGAAGCAAAAAAAAAAAAAGGAAGGAAATGGGGTCCCACAGCCTCTTCAAGGGCACAACCCCAGTGACCTAAAGACCTTTCACTAGGCCACATTTTCTAAAGGTTCCAGCACCTCCCAATGTTGCCACCCTGGGGCGCAAACCTTCAATACATGGGCTTTTGGGAGAACACTTAAAATCCAAACTGTAGCAGTGTCCTTGAAAAAGTCGCTTACTGTCTTTAGGCCTCAGTTTCTCATCTGTAGATGGAGAGGATCAGTCTTCCAACACCTGATAGATTGCTTCCTCTTTAGATGATCTTAAGGCACTATTAGGCCTTCTCCAAAACCTTTTTACTTTTTTGGCAGGGGGATGTAGTGTAACAGGAATTGAACTCAGGGGCACTTGACCACTGAGCCACATCCCCAGCCCTATTTTGTATTTTATTTAGAAACAGGGTTTTACTGAATTGCTTAGCACCTTCCTTTTGCTGAGGCTGGCTTTGGACTCATGATCTTCCCGCCTCAGCTTCCTAAGGTGCTGGAATTACAGTCGTGTGCCCCTGCACCAGGCTCCAAAACTCTTTTTGTGTGTGTCACAACAACTTCTTCCGCTTCTTCACTGTTCTTGTCATATCCTTCCCAAGGATTAATTTCCTTCCCTTCATTATCACTCTTCCTCTAGATGCTTTGCAGTAGCCCATGTTCTCCTACCTGGAGCACCTGTCTAGTAATAGAAGCTGTGATTCAACTGCAAACAATGAGGGTTGTTTCCTCCTGTGCTCTGGACCCTGGTGCTGCTTTTGTAGTGATGTCTGAGTGGAAGTTGGGCCGCTGAGAAAAACATCTTGTAGGCCCAAGTCCTTATTTTAAAAGAGACAGAGAATGGAATGATAGGTTCTTTTTAGGCTGTTCAGGCTCCAGTGACCACAATCAAAATAGATCTATTATCCAGGCAGTAAAAAGATAATGTATGTGGATTTTCTCATAATACAATTCCTTACACAAAAGCAGTTATAACACTTTGAGCATAAATTGCATCATCTGCACAGGGATTCTTTTCAAAATTTGTCATATGAACCCTGAGGAGGAAAATGTGCTCCAGTGGTTAGGAAAGCATTACTGTCTCTGAATTCCATAACATAGAGGGAGTGTGTTTTATTTTCTCTCTGTCTTGTGCCTGGAAATTTTGAAGTGATGGATACAGCTGTGGTATAATAATAAAGATGCACTGTAGAAATTTTAGTGTGGAGAGATTGTTAGGAATACATGAAGACACTTGGGTTTTGAAAATAAAGCCTGTAACTATCACATTTCTGTCCTCCTAATTGCCACAATCTAAGATTTTCTGCATCCGTGTTGTTTCTCTTTCCCAATTGTTACCAATGTGATAAAAGAAAACTCTTTTTTATCTAGAGTATAACTTATTTCAGGTCAGTAAATGAAGCTGTGGTATTGAAGTGACCTGAAATTCCAGGAATCAGATATTGTATTCCTTATTTTATTTAGAATATAACTTATCCAAAAAGGTCTGACAGTGCATTTTGGAGAGCAGGTCTTTAGAAGAAGGATTATTCCTATTTAATTGGAAAAGAATCTGGATCTTTGATATAAAATCCCTTGCCCAAAGTCACAATAAATGGAAGACAAGGTTACCCCTTTGGTATGTGATTCAGGTCCTTGACTAAGAATGTATAGCAACATTTTATGTGAAATAGTCACACTCTAGAAAATTATATTATTTTAGATATTCCCTTATAAATATACTTGTTTTTCAAAGAATCTTCCTTCATCATTATTTGGGGGCATAAAGTATGGTATGTATTGAAATTCCATTCTAAAAATCAGTATTTCATAACCCCCCTCATTAATTCACCCTGATTGTTTAATTAGATTTGATGTCAAACACTTTGTTATCTAACTTAAATCCCTCATACTGTAGAGCTTAAGTCTATTTATTTTCATTTCACCTAGGATATTAAAAGCAGCTAATCACCATTATCCATAATAACATTCATAAAGTCCTCATGTATGTGAAATGTTAGCGTTATAGCTGACAGTAAGCATAACTCCCAAATATGAGTACATTTTTAAATAGAGAAGAGGAATCAGCTTATAATAGGTGACATAGTAGCATTTAGTTTTGATGAATGAATAACACTAATATGACTTAAGCAGACTGAATGAAAAGCATTCATCTATTAACTCATTCACTTAAATATTTATCAGGCACCCGCTTTGTGATATTGTGCTAGGTTCTGAAGTACAAAAATGATTAAATCAAGAGTCAAGACTATTTCAAGACAAAGGATTTTTTTTTAAAAGAACTTATTACATATATTTCTCAGGAAAAGGGTAGCCTAATCTTAAGAGGACAACTCTGTGTCCAGCTTATGTTGCTGTGATATTTACCATTTCTGGAGCTGAGAAAACAGTCTAATTATTAGCATTTTTTGTTCATTTTTTGCAGCTGTCCCATTACCAAAATCTGCAATAAGCATCAAAATTCCATTGTACATAGTTACAAAGCCCTTTACCTCAAAGTCCCTTCATTTTGGCATTAATGTTGAAGAGTTACCTGTCTCTTTGGACATGTGTAAGCATGTCGTCAGTATAGAACTACAAGAGGTTTATCACTAGAAATAAATTACAGAGTAGTGTAAGATGAAAATGATATGCCTGGGTTACCTTCTGCCTCCTCTATCATGGACAGTAGGGGCAGAAGGGAGAAGGAGATTTATTCTGAAACCATTTGAAACTGACCAAGCAATTGATAACAGATGAACCACTGATTTATTGCTGCAAAGAATATAATGAGTGTTCTTGCTAAAATTCCTTTAAGAGCTTTATTGTTTAAAGTGAAAATTATATTCAGCAGTTTGTTAGTCCCCTTTAGAAGCTAAGTTGAAGTAATTCAGTGTAAGCTTTTAGCAGTAAAAAAAGGACAAAGTAATTAACAAATCATAAAAATATTTGTTCACCAAGGTTGGCTGATTTTGAATTCTATCTGAACTATAGAGACATAAAAAAATTAAGAAATACTGGATGACACACAGAAATATTTGTTTAAAACGGAAAATTGACAAGTTAAAGTTGGAACACTGTAAAGAGTGTACCTTGTTTTGGCACCTACTGTATGTCAACAGAGGGAAGCAACTGAAAAAATGAATAGCCCCTGCAATTAGGAATCATACTGTTTGACGGCAGAAATAAGATAATCCAAAATTAATTAACATATATATGTGTGTGTGTATATATATATATATGTAGGATAAGATCAGCATTTCAGGAAAGGTATGCTTGAAATGACTTAAAGGAGAAAAAATATGACATGCAGAAGGTTACATTTATCAGTTTTAAAAGATGCTTGAGACCCAGGTGTAGTGGCACTTGCCTGAAGCCCCAGCTACTCAGGAGGCTGAGACAAGAGGATCNCTCAGGAGGCTGAGGTAGGAGGATCATGAGTTCAAAGCCAGCCTCAGCAAAAGGGAGGCACTAAGCAACTCAGTGAGACCCTGTCTCTAATAAAATACAAAATAGGGCTGGAGATGGGGATCAGTGGTCGAGTGCCCCAGAGTTCAACCTTCAGTACCCCAAAATAAAAAATAAAATGATTATTAAGCATTTGGGCCTGCCGATGATGGAGTGGGATAATTGAAGGAAGGAGACCAGTTGGGGGAGCATAGCAATTGTCTAGTAAGAGCCTAAAGAAGAACAGTGTATCTGATTATCAGCACTGGCGTGGGTCTCAGAAACACTACTGAGTAGGTGTAGGGGTACTACAGAAGGCTCTGAAGTTGATCAGAGATGATCAGATTGAAAAGAAAGGGAAGACGAAGAGACCTAATGCTTTTACTAACCTAACAAGGGGAAAAAAAATTTTAGGCTTGAAGGAGAGTTATGTTGTGATCTAAGTAGATATCTGCAAGTAGCTAAAAGATAGTTAAGACTCTCAGTTGATGGGATCTGGACACATTTAGATCTGATCCCAGACCAAAAGAGAGGAGGTATGCAGAGCCTGATAATAAGTTCCCTTCCAAAGAGACAGCATGCAGCTCAGTGCTTATTATGAGGCTTCTGGTACTTCAAGGATAACACCAAACGGAACCCAGTGAGGGATGCAGGCAATGTATCTCCTCTATATCCAGAAACTGGATTTTTGAAATCCCACTCTTCTCCTTCTCTCCATCCCCCTGCCATGGTCAGGGGTAGCTGGCCTTTCCATTTTACTGAATGTATCCCTTTGAGTGCTTAGTTCATGTCAAGTCTTACTGTGGACATCCCCCATATTACTGACTCACCAGTCAAGGCATTTGATGCAATTGAAACTCCAGATGCCGCAGTTGATAAGTAATCTGTGTGAATCAAGGTATTTCTCTCAGGCAGTAAGCAAAGGAGGCAATGTATAGCATGGTAAAAAGTCCATCAGAAGCAGATCACAGCTCAGTTGCTTGTTAGCTTTGTGACCAATGCTGGTTATCTTAACTTCCCTGTCCTTATCTGAGAAATGAGACCACTGGTATTTTCTGAGTTCTTTTCAAGCATTACATGAGTTAACATGAGCCTTGTACATGAAGGTTCTGGGAAAATGTTAGTCCTCTGTCCCTTGCATACCTCTAGTATCCAGATTTCCTTGAGTCCTCTTGTTTTTCTTCCAACACCCGGCACCACCTGGGGTTTGTAGCTCTGTGGAACCCACATTCCCAGGTCATATGCCTGCATCCCCGCCAGCCATTGCATTTACTCACTGAGCCCTGCTGGAACAACCTTTAGCTGCCTGTTTTCCCTCTCTAGCAGTGGCTGCCAGAACACTTTCCCAAGCATTTCTGACTTCAGAACCTTCCTACAGTTGGAAGCATTTGGTTTGTCTATCAAATGAGGGAAGTGATTCAGAGAATTCAGAGGCTCATCCAGCCCTGGCATTTGATAAGTTTCTGTACACAAGACTACTACCTAATAATGTTCCTAAAAAAAAAAAAAAAAAAAAAATTATTAGTTTTTCTCTTTTTCAAAATCAGTACATTTTTATTAAGACATTTTTTAAAAGAAACAGATGAAGAAAAATTAAAGCAATCTTAATTGAATCACCTCCTTTTAACCCCTGTGCCTACTCTTGATTTATCATAAGATCCAGAGAAAGGGGGAGGGAGAGGGAGCTGGAGGGAGTAAGGCAAAAGCTTCATCATTGCATTCTCACTTTCTGTGAGTTTTCTTCTTGAGTATTTTCCCATGTCACATGAATATTCCTTTACAACCATTTATAGCTACATCATGGTTTATTACTGGACATCCAGGTTGTTCTGCTTTATTCTACTATTATAAGCAACATGGGATGTTATGAAGAGCACAGCAAATAGCATCCTCATGCATGTGCCTTTACACACATCCTTGAAATAGAATTACCATGCATATTTTAAAGTGTTTGGAAATGGATTGTCAAACTTCCCAACTTAAAGGATGGACCTGTTTTCTCTCCTCCCACTCAGAGCACATGAGATTTCGACCCATCAGTAGATGGGACCAGGAGTTGTAATTTGAGGGGGAAAAAATGAGAGGGAGCTCAAGGGGAAAAAAACCACCACCACCACAACAACAAATAAGCAAAATCTCCTTTCCCTCACTGCTGTAGATCCAGTTCCAAGGCTCTTAATGTTTTCCTTAAGTTCAACATCTCCCTGGTGAGTGCGGGTGATTCTTATTTATCAGCCACTAGTTCCTCTGCCTCCTCTAAATGTCCACCTTTAAATCTATGAGCTGTTCCTTTGAAGGGTGGACCTTTGGAGGAGCCTGGTTGCACTTCTGAGTCATCAGACTGGAGAATCTTATCTGTCTGTCTTTCTGTAATCTCATCTCATTTTGCAGCGAGGTTTTCTATTTCCTCTGTTATTGGCCTTTTGATTTAATGCTTTAATTTGGCACAGAGTTTCCTTGTGTTACTGTTTCAGATAATTCATGCCATTCTAGATGGAGCATGCTGTCAAATTTTTTTGAAACATCATTTTGTGAAAGATATCTCATAGACTCAAATTATTTGTTTTGCAGAAATTAAAACAAGATAAAAAGCTATGTACTAGAGATAACTGTACAGCTTGATTATTTGAATTCCATGAACTCAGGAGAAAACCACCTGCTCTTTTTTTACAACAGAATGAGGACAAGCACAACTTTTTTTTGGTAACTGACTATATGGGACACAGGTTGTTGCTTAAGCAGGTTGACCATACCACATTCTTACAGGTGTGAATACATGTGCTCCTTAGAGGAAGACTGTGGGTAGCCCTGGCCCCTTCTGGACAATGAACTCTACTGTCCTGGAGTTCACCTTGTGTCTGGGATTGGGATACCAGTGAGCGGCTCCCACCAAAGGGCGAGAGGAAGGGCTGTCTCCATGTACTGTTTTGGCAGCATGTGGAAAGGCTTATGGTATAGCAATGTGACAAGCTGTGAACAGCAGATCGGAGAAAAATGTGAGATAATTTAATTGAGGAGCTTGGAGAGAGGACAGCTGAAAAGCAAAGAGCAGGAATGTGGCAGAGAAAGGGCATCTGAGGAAGGGATAAATTATGAAATAGCATTCTGAGGATAGTGTGAAAGGGTGCTTCCTCATTTCTCTGGCAGTTTAGGTCAACTTCCTACCCTCACATGCTTTACAAAAAGGGAAATAATTTATTTTTATTACTGCCTCATTCTTGTTATGGCATTTTTTTTTTTAATATCGCATAGAGCAAGTCACCCATTTCTATGTAAGAGACCAACTTCCTCTTTTCTCTGGGTTTGGTATTTACTATTTCTGCCAGATTCTACCCTTTCGGGAAAAATTCGCTTTCTCTTTTTTTCTTTCTTCTTTTTTTAAATTAGCAGTGGAACACTCGTGTGTTCTCTTTGACTTATCAGACATCTTTCAAAGGCTATAGCAAGCCTTTTTATTTCCTCTCCTGTCATTGGCTCTGAATCCTGAAATGAATGGTTTTAATTTTCATCTGTAAATGACTTTTTGAATTTAGTTTTCTATGTTATTCCTTATTGTTAAGTCTCAGATTACCTTCATAAGACAAGTGGTAGTCATGCTTCAGTCTTGTAATAAGCTCTAACCCTAATATCCATCCTGGGTGCCTGAGAAACAATAAATAGAATCCAAAAAGTGGTTTGTCTGGGAATATTAAGGTGTTTGATCATTCAAGTTGAATATTTCATCATTAATTTTTTGTTGTTGTAATTTCCCATTTCTTTCTGTGTTTGAACCATTTGTTCATTTAGGGACAGAACAAGGCCTTGGAAGCTGTGCTCTTGGAGTAGTGAAGGACATTTTGTACTGTACTGTCTTTATATTTCATTCTAGAAAATTCACACCATGTCATCTGTGCTTCAGTAAAACACCATCAACTTAGTCATGGAAGGTGGACACAAATGGAAAGCAAGGATTAACACACACACACACACACACACACACACACACATCTGACCTAGGTCAATACATTATACAACTTAGCATTGAACACAGTGCTATAGCATTACTTCTATGTTTCTCTGGGTCTTCCTTGGTCACACATGATGATACAAGAATATTGATTCCAGCATAATATGACTTAACCCTAAAACCTTCTACTCCTGACTTTAATCATAAAAAATCAAACTAACAAAATATTTCATCTTTCAGCTCTTCAGATTCTCTTTCTGTGCCCAGGCACATAAATCTGTACATGGAATTTAGTGTAAAACTTTAAAAGCAAAAGTTCTGGCTTCAAGCTCTTGTTCAAGTTTGATGTGTCCCACAGTTGACAAGACAGAATGTTAGAAGTCAAAGAAAAAAGGATACAAAATGCCTGAGCCAGGTACTCAAGGACACCGTCCTTTTCTACCAGTTTCTCTCCAGCTGTCTTCTGTACCCTGCCCTATTCTTTCTTCAACCTGTGTGGTTTCCCTCTTCGTTTAAATCCACTCATGAACTCTTGGAGGATGCCCTCTTTCTTTCTTGAGGTCATCATTTCTTGCAACTGAGGGGGTCAAAAGGTCCAAATTAGTCAGAGGGAGATTTATTAATGAATTCACATATTTTAATATGAATGATTTGAAAGGCCTGGCACATCAATCATATTTGGGAGAATGTCACTTCACACAATTTTAAAGGATATATCTGTAGAAAGAGACCCTCCAGGGAGCTTCAGGCAACCTTGTCAGGCATTTTTCCATTCTGAGGGAGCTTTGATCTTATTTTAAATTCTTCATTTAAAAAGTTTTTTTTTTAAAATGTGTGAACTAGTTTGTAAAAAGCTGACTATGTTCTAGTTTTGTAAACACTTTTTCTGCCCCCTTCCCACCCACCCCGATGTTCCAAGATTCTCTCCAAATGCTTTATATCACCCAAGCACTTAAACAAGATTGCAGACATTTTCATCTAAACTAGTAGCAGTTAATTACCTATCTTTGTCTGTGTTTCAGCACTTAATACTATTTTGACAGGGTTGCATACTCTCTGTCTTTCTGGAATTTTTTAAGTGCTCTTATGAGTAATTTGAGAAATTCCAAGTACAGATTAGATGAGCTGTTCTTTCCTTTGTTGCTTAAAAAAAAATAAAAAAAGAAAAACACTTAAAGAAGACCCACTGTGTGTCGGGCTGTGTGCACTCTCATCTCCCCCATGTACAGGGCTTCATTTCATCTCTTCTGAATCTGCGCCTTGAATCACCACCCTCATCTCAGAGTATATGTGTATGGTTTTGTTTAGGAGGGGTCATTCAAGGTAGTGGGGGGAAAGGTCATGCTTTCTGGGTAACATATTTACCTTTTATCGGTGATTCAGTCTACCAGGGATTGTTGCTGCTCTCATCTTTTGTCTGGTAAAAAATTAAATTAATAAATAAGTAAATAAGTGAACCCTGTCTGATTTGGGGAAGAAGTGCTTTGCAGTCAGTGACCGCCCTCTGGGGCGGTTCAGCATGCATTGCTGTTTCTTTTCAAAACCCTCTGTGTGCTGTGTGTGCTCACCTGCATTGGAGGTGAATAGGAGGCTCAACTCGCCAAATGGAGTGTGTCAGGAAGGATTACTGATTTGTGTATGCCTGCTTCCAGAGTATTTGTAAGAATTTGGTTTGATTACCCTCTTCAGTGGGGCTTACTCACCCAGTCCATTGTTTAACTATCTCAGGAACAGTCATGTCCCTGAGGGTGCACTCCTGAACTTGAGGAGTGAAACCTGCTTCAGAAGTGGAAAGGCCCCACCAGGGTCACCCTTTTCTGGTCAGACCCCTGCCTTTCTCGATCAGGACCACATCCATGTGTGCTGATACCCAAACTTTCCTTTTTCTATTCCTTTTTTTCTGTCCTCCTTTCCTTTCTTCAACAAGCATTAATTATCTACTGAATATCTACCACTATACAAAGTTCTAGTGGTTCCGAGCTAAATAAGTAGACTTTTCTCTGTTTCTCTGTGTCATGTACAATAGACAGATGTGGGTTTTCCTAAAGGCAAGCCACAGGTACCCATTCTTGTTAAGAAAGGGAAAAAAAATTATCTTTAGATGAATCACCCCCATATTCCTATATAGGTTTGCCCACAAAGTGGTTATAGATAAGTATTTTCTACCATGAAGATTTTTTTCAGGACAGCATTGTTTTGGCAAATATTTACTAAGTGCCCAGTATGCCAACCTCTGTGCTGGACACTAAAACTATAAAGACAGGTGAGATGGGGTCCCTGTGACCTGATAACAGGAGAAAGAGATCTATCTATAAAGTATATGGTAATGCCACTGCAGAACTCACGGGGATGCGGAGGAGTCCAAGATTACGAATGTTGAGTAGGGTGAGGTTGAGTATCTACAGTGCCTATGACAGTGATGGTCACATAGTAGGCTCTTAATAAGTATTGGTTCATCAGCCACTGGAGGTAGCCCTGTTAGGGTTATATCAAGGTGACTTGTTGGCTGTTTCAAAAAGAGTGAGAAAAATACTGCTCAGGCAGAGAAGCACATTCTAGCACAACAAAAGTAGAAGATGTAGAGGTGCCTGCAGACTCATGGAGACGTGGCCCCTGGCATGTATTAATAACCATTATTTATTAAACACATAGTATGACCAAATGCTTTACGTGCATGGGCTTATTTAGCCATCACAATAACCTTATGAAGTAGAAACCATTAGCATCCTTATTCCACAGATGAGGAAACTGAGCCACAGAGAAGGTAAAGAACATACTTGTGTAACTCAGTGGATACTGGGCAGGGGTGGATTTGCACCAGGCAAGCTCTCGACACTGCTTTCTTAACTGTGCACACTGAACCGCCTCTGAGTGTTATCAATGATTGTCATTGTTAATTTCTTCATTGTTCCCCCTCCACCTTATTCACCAACTCTCTGGCTGCTAAGGCTTTGTGGGGAGTAGGAAGAGAGGGGTAACTGTTGCCTGCCTTTCTGATAATTTCTCTTCACATAAAACTGACCTGTCCCTGTCACCATCTCATTCTTTCCAGCCCCTATCCAGCCACTGAAACAAATCTAATAAATGAATCTACAGCGAATGGGGGGGAAGCTTATAAATTAGTTACCCCTCTAAGAAACACATGTACATCTAACTAATTTGAAACAAGCTGTCAGCGGTAGTGTGGTGAATGTCAGGCCAGTAGGGATTTTTGCTTTTGTTTTTTTTTCAGCTAGAATACCTTCACTCACACCCTGTGGCTGGCTAGCCTGCCTCTGCTCATACTTCACGCATTAGAGGCATAATATCTCTCCCTTTAGTTCCTTTTCATTCCTGGTATTCTTTTCCTAATTATTAACTATCTCCCTAGTTCTATGAAACTTTAGGAAATAAAGAGAAGCAAATGGAAAAAAAAATGTAAATCTCTTGGGGCTGGGGATGTGGCTCGAGTGGTAGCGCGCTCGCCTGGCATGCGTGCGGCCCAGGTTCGATCCTCAGCACCACATACAAACAAAGATGTTGTGTCTGCCGAAAATGAAAAAATAAATATTAAAAAATTCTCTCTCTCTAAAAAAAAAAAATGTAAATCTCATATAATGATCAACCTACCCAGCAGTAATCACTGTAGACTTTATGGAGATTGTCCTTCTAGTTTTTTGTTGTTTTTTTTTTTTTCCCTCTGTGTATACATGAAATATGTCTGAGTATAAGACAAGAAGAATTTGTTTGGGCAAATATTATTCTTCATGAAAATGGGTGTCACAATTGAGTCTGCCTAAGTCTCTCAGATTATGTACACTCTCTCTGTTATTTTATTTTGAACAATGAGATATTATTTGAGCAAAGATTCATTATCTTGAACTCCTCCCAGTCAGTGAGAGTTTTGGTGTTTGAAACGATTATAAGCTGAGTGCCATGGCACACACCCACAATCCCAGCAATTCAGGAGGCTGAGGTAGGAGAATACCAAGTTTAAGGCCAGCCTAGGTTCATTCACCAAGGCCCTGTATCAAAATTAAAAATAAAAAGGTCCAGGGATGTAGCTCAGTGGCAGAGCACCCCTAGGTTCAATCCCTAGTACTGAGAAAAAATAATAGAGGTCACTTAATAGACTTACCATATTGTTGTAACTCAACAATAATTGAACCATTAAATCTTGGATGCCATCATGAAAAGTCTTTCTTTAAAGAGTACTTTTTTTTAGAGCAGTACAATAAGTGGTTAAATAGTGGAGATCCCATAGAGATCAAATGAGAACATCAGCTATCTTAATATGATGCAAATGGATATTTCTCACACAGGATCAAATTTCCACTGACAGCATCATGTACTAAGCCAAAATTTCTATCTCAGACCAAGAGAGGTGTTAGATAACTTGAGAGGGATTCTATGGATGATGACAACTTTAAGCATGAATGTGAAACATTTAAATGAAATTTTTTCATGAAATACGATTCAAAAAAACCTTTACCAATTATTTTGTGTAAAATGTAATTTGCAATATGTGTATATAACTAAATTAGTGGAATCTAATTATGTATGAACATAATTATTTCATCACATTTCTAAGAGTTTATATTATAAAATCAAGTTAAGCTGTGTGTATTTTTTTGTTCTTTAGCTTTGTTTGTATTTTCATTGGTGAAATGGGAGATCTTTTTTTGAGATTACGTTATATTCAGGTATATGTGGCAATACAGATTGAGTCTTTAAATTTTTTGGGGGGAGGGGTAGGGGGTACCAGGGAGTGAACTCAGGGGCACTCAACACTGAACCACATCCCCAGCCCTATTTTGTATTTTATTTAGAGACAGAGTCTCACTGAGTTGCTTAGCACCTCACCGTTGCTGAGGCTGGCTTTGAATTCGAGATCCTCCTGTCTCAGTCTCCTAAGCTGCTAGGATTACAGGCATGTACCACCGTGCCCAGCAATTCTTTAAATTTAAAAAAAAATTACATTACATAATACATTTTATAACCTACTTATGTTTTATAAAATTATTGCTATTTTGCATGCTTTAAGTTTCTTAACTATCTCATTTGCAATGGCTACTTTAGAATGGGTTGACTAACATTTATTTAACATTTCTCTCATTACTTATTAAAGTTTTATGGTGTTTATTCCCATTTATTTACTACATTATAAATAACCTAGATGAATAACTGCATAGATAAGTCTCTAAGTATAGCCAGGGCTATTTTTCATAAGTTAAATATCTAGAAATAGAATTGCAAAGTCAGGAGCTTGCAGAATTTCGAGATATTTAATATAAACTGCCAGGTCACATCAACCAGGAATACTTTCATTACATCTTAGGGAATTATTCAATTATTGTCCCCTTGTGACAGTGTCTTAATTAATTCTGAGTAACTCTTTAGCACGATCATTTTATTTCTGTCCAAGATGTTTGTTCTATCTCCATCCTTTCTCACTCCTCCTGTCACTGAATTAAATACAAGTTAGAGGATTTCATGTCTATTTCATTGTCCAAACCTATTGATTGAAGATGCTTGCTACTGCTTGGCTCAGTGAAGATGTTTCTGCAGCACTTTGTGATATATTAACCCTCTCCTGTGAGTGATGTTAAATCATTAGAAAACATCCCTGAGTCTTATGAGAGAGAAAAATCCATGATTTTTCTTAACTTCAGTAGAATACTATTACTGTAGTTTACTATAATAGCCCTTTTTTTCTTTCCATTTGTTGTGTGGGTTGCTAATCTTCATATTATACAGCCTCAGAAAATAAGGAAACTTGCAAAGCCTTCATTATGGGAGAGACTCCTAGTTTACCATCATAATCTCCGCCTTCTCACAGAATCCTTTTTATAGTTGAGCTGGTAGCCAAAAGACCACATTGTTGCTGGCAAAAAAAAGGCATTTGTTCCAGTCTCCCTGGCCATGTGACTAAGTTATGGCCAACAAGATATAAGAAGTGTGTGTGGAGCGGGTGCAGTTCTAGGAAGTTTTTAAATGGATGGACCACACCCATCTAGTTCCTTGGAAAATAAGTATGGTAGTTGGAGCACCAGCGCCATTTTGGACTTGGAGGAAGACTATGTCTAAGATAGGTAAAAAAAGAAAACTGGAAGGAATGCAAGTCCTAATAAAAAAGGAGCCTTCATACCATCCTGGGCTGCTTGCCCTTGACTCCTTGGTTAACTTGAGAGAAATAAACTTGTATGTTATTTAAGCCTATATTAACTGATGTCTGGCTTAATCCCAATTGAAACAATGATCATACTGATTTTATAGCCTCTTATTTTCCTATTCCCTTTCATTTTCATTTTCTTCCTCTAGTCTCATTATCTTAAAGAGATTTCTTAGTAAAGTTAGAGGACCCCTACCGCCACCCATGTGGAAGTAGACCTGGTAACATTCCAAAAGAAGTTAGGAACATCATCTGAATGCTGTGTTACATAATCGCATCTCCCATGTTCACTAGCAAATACTGTGGGAGGCCTGTTTGTTGGATGTCCTCTACCTTTCTTCCCAGAAAAAAAAAAAAAAAGGGAGAGAGGTTTTTATAAAGAGCTAACAAATGATTGCACAGCAGGTGACTATCAATTTTTTAAAAAGCCAGAAGAAAGAATATTGAATGTTTTTACCAAAAAGAAATGATACATATGTTTGAAGAGACAGATATGCTTAGCCTGATTTGAACATTACACAGTATATAGGAATAGCACCTACTATTACCCCATTAAAAATGTACCATTTTATATATTGTTTCAAAAAACAATTAGGTAAAATTAATTAATTTTTTTTTACATCTCAATTTGAAAAATAAAGAACTGACAAACTCTGCTTTATCAGAAAGTAGGTCGAGCAGCGGCCTCCTGGAGGTCTGAGGCAGCAGCTCCTCTGTAACTGACAGCTCTGCGCAGCCAGCCTGAGTGTCTTCAGGGAATCTGTCACTGTGCATGTCAACAAGCTGCAGGCTGAATTTCTCTACCCTTTCCCTTACTTTCTTACTTAAGTTCGTTGTGATCATTCGTTAGGGTTTTCTAGCTTTTTCACCAAGCAGCTCAAGGCACATTCTTTTTTTTTTTTTTACACCTAATCCCTTTTTCCCAATGCTGGGGATCTAACCCAAGGCCTCATGCATGCTAGACAGGTGCTCTGCCACTAAGCCCATGGCACACAGATTTTTAAATGGAACATTAAATATTACCAAACCTAAAATCATGAGAAGCCTGGCAAGGAATAATTAGAAGAGGACAAAGAGAAAGAAAAGTTGGAGAAAGGATTGAAGATTCAAAAACTCCAGGGTTTCAACCATGATCGTATAGCAGCTTGTAACAGATTTATTTCGATTTGGTGATGTGCCCATCTGAGGCCTTGATGCCTCTTTTTTAGTGAAGTCACCTTGGTAGCAAACAAGGAAGTCAAGTGGGCACATCCTGTTTATTCGCCTTGGTGAAGCGTGTGGGTAGGGGAAGATGATGAAGCAGAAAGGACATTCCTTCCAAAAGGCAGACCTGGCTCCTGCTCTGGAGCGTACCTCCTGAGGTCTGCAGGATGAACCCACCCACCTGCCCTCCTTTATTATTACTAGACCGTGTGGTACGTGGATCACTGCAGACATGGAGGTGGGTTATGGGCATGGTGTTTGTCATGCCCTACTTCAGTGTTTTTTGTTTCCTGATACAGCCACTGAGGGTTATTATTTAGTGTGAGAAATAGGTGGATGGGAGAGGTGGATCTGGAAGATGCCCTCCTTGGTTTAGTAGTTCTGGCTCCCTAGAAAGTGCCCTTCAGTGTATTTAATAAGTTCACCTCAGTAATTCACATTAGGTGTCATCTCTGTCTCCAAGCTCTGGTTGTGATTTTTCAAGGATTTTTTCAAAGTGGATCTTTTTGGCTTACCATTGATCATATATGTGTCTGTAAATCCTTGGTGATTTAAACTGACTCTCAGTGACCACATTTCTTCCATTTGTCTCTTTGATTAAATCTAGAATGTGCCTTTGGGTATGAGAAACATACCCTGGACATCATTGCACATACAAACTATGTATATTCGTGTGGAGTGTGAATAGAACAGTCCCAACATCTTAAGAGTATTAAGACTTGGGAATTGAAGAAACCTTCACCACTATCCCTTTACATTTTATAGTTGGAAACTCTGGGACCCAGCGAGGTGAAATCATTTGCTTTGGCCACACCAAGTAGATATAACCCTAACTCACACAATCCTACATCGCTTGTCTTTTCAAGACAGCAGCCCAAGCTTATTAGAAGTCTGGGCATCAAGTCCTTCATTGCTTAAAATTGCCTTGGAATAAATCATCCTGATTGGGAAGAGCACCAGAATTATAGAATCCCATAGGCTTCTCAAAGATAATTCACTTTAAACTGTTCTCACTAAAAACCACATAAAAATGTCTAACAAATCATAGAAAAATGAGCTCATGGAGTTGTTTAACCACTAACTTCAATAAGAATCTGTTTGTCCAGAGATAGATATATATTGAAGATACTTTTAAAAGTGTGATGAGTAGTAAAAATTGGGGAAAGAAAGAGACTGGAGCCTGGTTTGATTCTCATTGTTTTTCTGGGAAAGAACAGAGAAATGCTTTAGTTCCAGTTCTCCTTGCCCCGCCCTAATATTAAATTTTCTTAGCATTTGTTTCTTTGAAGTTCAAGCTAATAGATTTATGGCATCTCTCAACAGTTGAAAACCATCACATCTCACTCAGGCACACATGCTTTTTCTCACTCCAGCAGAAACATCCGAATGTTCTGCTTGGGTTTTCACAAAGAGCTGGTTTAGTGCTCAGATAGCATGTCATTTGGACAGACGTGCTTGTGTGTAATTTATTTCACTGGCCTTGCAGTGGAGGAACTCCTGAGTGAAGTGTTGGTGTGAGACTTCCCCAGGTGTGTCTGTCTTGGGTTTAGCATGGCGAGTAGCATTAGGACAAGCCTGCCCTCCTTCTGCCTGTGGCATGCCGTACTCTCCCTGGCTGCATCCAAGTGGGCGTTTTGCATGTGTGCTCATGGCGCAGGCGTCGCAGGATGGCCTAGCATCCAAGGACTACTTCACTTTCAGAATGGGTCCAGTTACTCTACAAAGTCCTTTTCAAGGTGGGAATCTGTTCTAAGTTTTTGCATATTTGTTAGCTTCACACATAAGGCCACATCTTCCTCACATACTAATTTCCTTGCATCCTATTTCTTTATAGGATATATATTTTTGAAATTAGCATGACTTAGTGCTCATATTTTAGAGCTGGGTGGTTGTTGTCCACATTTGGTGTTCTCATTCTGCTTCTTTTTCCCACTCCTATGGAACTAATTTTATTGCCCTTTTTTAAATCATCTTAATCTGTAGAATTTTATAATAGACCAACCCTAGTAATATTAAGTGACATTTATCTTTAATCTGTTAACTATTATCAGTTTTGCTTAATATTGCCAGCAGGCTCCCTCTCATCTTTCCTCACTATTTCTATTTCTTTTTATTTTTTTGGCACAGGGTGGAGGTACTAGGGATTGAACTCAGGGGCACTCAACCACTGAGCCACATCCCCAGCCCTATTTTGTATTTTATTTAGAAACAGAGTCTCATTGAGTTGCTCAGCACCTTGCCGTTGCTGAGGCTGGCTTTGAACCCATAATCCTCCTGTCTCAGCCTCCTAAGCCACTGGGATTACAGGCGTGCGCCACCATGCCAGGCTTCCTCACTATTTCTTATAGCCACCTTCTGAATCACACATATAATGAAAAGAGCAGATGAGGGGAGAGGCATTTTTAGGGTGATAGGTGTGTGTGTGTGTGTGTGTTTATGTATATGGTATTTTTTATATGAATTTTTATCAAAAGACACATGGGGTAAGAATTGTTTTCCTCATCTTACAAATATGGCTACTGAGGCTAAGAAGAATTAAATGACTTGGTAAAGATGCCACAGATACTACTGTAGTTGACCAGGATTTGAAACCAGGTCTCTAGCTTTAAAGTCAGGCCCTTTCCACCCTGTCACATTCTTTTAGTGGTTGCCTACAGTGACATTTTTATATTTATGTATAATATATCTGACCCTGAACATTTATAAAAAGAAAAAGGAGGTCCTAGAGGTGTCCCTGCAGGTGAAGAAGCACAGCCGGCACAGCCTTAGCTTTGAGCATCAGCACAATGTAGTGCAGATTTACAGCCCGGGATTATGCCTGCAGTATTGGCTGATCACAGGAAGGAGGCCTTGACTGATGGGTGATGTCTGCAGAAGAGCAACCAGCCTTGGAGGAATTCAGGAAGCTTGGGTAAAGTGATGAGAGAGAAAGCAGAGCAGGGGCGGAACAGTAGAAAGCAAGAAGCAACTGAAATGACAAGTAGGGTTGATGTGCTGTCTGTCACAAGGATGAGAAACAGCAGTGGAGTGGAGCTGCAGACCCAGTGGCAGGGGAAAGAAGGAGCCCACGATGGAGATTGTGCATTGTTAGTCTCCATCATCCAGGAGGCCCGAGTCAGCACATGACATGTGTGCTGTAAATGCTTAGTGAATAAGGGAATAAAAGGAAGGAGAGTTTCTGTGGAGAGAATTTAAACCTCCAAGTAATCTTGATCATAGCATGTAATGCTCTATTTTAAAGGGTACTTGTACCAGAAGTCTGATCAACATCAAGCCTTCAGTAAAACTTGGGGGGAAATGATACCCTGGGGTCCTTCATGCAGAAGTACCATCTTCTAAATTCCTGGTGCGAATTCTCAAGATGTGAGGGATGGATGGGTGGGTATAGGTGACAAAGAAGGAGCAGAGATTTGCTGTGTTTATGATGCTGCAGCCAGAGATAATATTTTTGTTAGCTGTGTCAGGTGGGAGGACAGTGACGGCAACAGTAAAGAAAATGTTTGTCAGATGAGAAAATTACTTGGAATAAGGAAGACAAGTCTTTCTTGGTAGTCTTTATTTCTTAATTTTTTATTCTGTTTATTTGCAAAAGAGAGCCACCACATGCAGCCGTCATTTCTGGTGGACAGAAGTGACACTATTGTAGGGCATCACTTCAGTAGAGGGGGAGGGCATAGGTGATTCCAAAGTAAGGTTGTGCTGAATTATCGTAGGATGCAAGGCTCAGGACCATTGCTAAGGTCTGGATCTACTCATCCTATACTTAATACCTTCTGCTCTGTGTCTGTACCTGCCATATATCTCAACAACCTATTGTTAAAAATCCAAGTCCCCGGAGACAAGGAGACATGGCCCTTCTAACTAAGTTGGTGGGAAGGAATTGCCCAGCCCTCTCAGACCCTCTTCCCCAAAGATCTGTCTACCTTGACAAAAGACAATGCCAACTCTTGATGTAAGACTTCAACTCAACCAGACCAGGCAACTCTCAACTTAGATACAAACACCAAGTCATCTAGCAGACTCCTCCTTCCTTTTAATCGAGAAAGTCTGGGCTCTGGACAGACCCTCACATTGGAAGCTGCCATCATGGAGACAGTTCCCATTCAGATTGTTCTCCTAAGCAGAGCCCATCCCTGCTGCAGAATTACTACCATACCATTGGAACTTGACCTCAGCCCCCTGAATACCTCAACTGAATATTCCATGATCTCGGCTCCACCAGTTTCTCTAGGTTACTCCAGCCGCCTTGAACCCCATTGATCAGGAAAGATTCCTGCCTATCTATCCTTTTATAAAGTGTCTGTCCTCATCTCTCTCCATGCCCAGATTAATATGTTGACCTCAAAACAGGCACTGATATGCATCATCAGAAAAATACATTATATTAAAGAAATATTTCTAAATTTTGAAAATTGATCTAAAAGTGAAAGCATGTGTTTAAATTATTTGGGGGAAATGCATTTTTTTTTTTTTTTTTTGTAGAGGAATTATTTTCTTTCCTTTTATCTGTCTCCCTTATGTACTGAATTATATCTCAAACCCAGAGCTTACCCAGAGTTTGTGATTTAACATGGGTGAGGGTGCTTGGTAGCATTGCACATTTGCTGGCAGCAGATGTGCTTAATTCTGGGTTTATTCTTTCCAGTGCATCTTCTGCCCAGAGGGGCCAGTTACATTTTTGCTGAGTGTACTCTTGCATTTCATTTAGGTTCCCTTCCTGATTTCTCCTCAGGACCTAGATAAAAAGAAGTCCTTATTCATTGCAGTTGGTACGTGGATTGTAAAGAAGGAAAAGGAGAAAGGATGGGATGGACAGAAATGCTACAAGAAAAAAAAAGTAGAAAATGTAGTCTTCTGGGAGCCTTGATAAATCTAGTTGAGGAGACAAGAAATTGATTGTTTTGCATTTGAATAGCCATCAAAAGCATAAATAGTGTGAAAGAGATCACAAGGAGGTACATTACTTGTCACCAAGTGAGTGATCAAGATTAGGGCTGCACATTCTCAAGGAATGACCAGACCTGTCTTCCTGCAGGAATTGTGGCTTCACTGGGCCAGACAGAAGGAGGAAGGGCTGTTTCTGGTAGGGAAAGGCCACATTGCAAAGTAGAGGACATGAATGCAAGCTGAGTTGTGAGCTGCCCTCTGTGGCCCAGGAAAGCCATGACAGTGGCTTGATGGCGAGGCCCCTGACAGATGGAAGATCAAAAACTAGAGGTACAAAACCAGTCTGCACCCATGGTATAGCCATGAGAGGGGGTGGAAGGAGGAACCTGCACAAAAATAAAGCCTGTAAGAATGAGAGATGGAATGAACTCTGGGCATATCTTAAAGGAGAAATCAGCAGAACATTGGGGGGTTCAGGAGAACAGAGGAACTAGAAAGAAAAATCAGAAAGACCCTGGGGCCTCCAAGTCTAGACCTCTATAAGGATGATTGGTGGACACAGAAGGGTGGAAAGTGAGGCTGGTATATAACCCAAGCTTGTTCTGGTGCTTGTGTTAGATTTAAAGAATGCTGTTTAGGGGCTGTGACCAGCTCTGTTGCATGCTGGAAGGCTGGTGTCCTGCCTTAGGAACAAATAGACAAAGAATGAGTCAGGTTGGGCTGAGTAACACTGGGCATACCAGTGCACCCCTTGCTTGCAAAGTGGAAGTTGTGGCTAGTAGGCAGAAGAGCCAAGTGGGTAAGTTGTCTAGGATTTAAAGCATTTTTTTTTTTTTTTGCCTCCCATCACTCTTTTGTGACCACTCTTTCTGCTACCTGATTCACAGTAGCATGGGTTTCCATTTGCTTTTTATTAGGTAGCAGTGTCATCTAAATGAAATGAGCCTGAATGTGGGTATGTCCATTGCCAGCAACAGCCTCTTGGCCTTCTGGCATGAATTTATAGTGCCAAGGAGAAAGTCTCTGAAGCTCTTTCCATCTACTTTAGGAAAGCAATCACTTTCCTTGCCTGGCATGAAAGCAAGAAGCTTTAAGCCTTTAGTTGTGAGCGGAGGCAGTTTGCTCTGTGTACGTGGACTTGGCATTGTCTCTTCATGGCAGCTGGCCCACTGATCTCATCCTTTGGGTTCCCTGTTCTTGTAGTGGAACCAACACCACAAAAGTGAAAAGCTGTATTTTCCACACAGTCATGCTACATGTGATTGTTTGTTTACAATGACATAATGCTTTAAACTTGAATTCAACCCTTCCTGCAATGTGCTATTTGAAGGGTGAGCTCATATGTAGAAAAAAGATTGAGATTTGTTATAATAAAGTGATAGGTTAATAACCACATTTTGTAAAATAATAATAATAATAGCCATATTTTGTCTTTCTGGAGTTCATCTATTCATCTGAAAATATTTTCTAGAATTCAGGCTATTAAAAGCGGGAAGTTTGGTACCCTGATAGCTGCCCCTGGGTCTCAGGAGGCTTGTGTCTTTTAACGCTTTGGGTAGTGAAATGCTACTGCATTTAGAAATTTATACAAAATGAGGAACTGACTGCATAAAAGTGACCCCTTCTTTTGAACCCAGTCTGGAGTGTACAAAGGCAGGAGGGTAATCAACAAGAAAACCATGTCCCCTGCTCTGCTGCCGCAGCTGCCACACAGAACTCCAAGCAGCTCAGAGTGGGGAATTTCCAAATGTATTGGAAGTTGGCATTTTTACACAGTTCATCTTCTTGTGTTGTTTTTTAGGGTCAAGCTTTGTTATTGCTGGGAAATGCCTCAAAAACCTGCCCCTTCTTCTTTTTCCTCAGTAGTCCTCCTGAGAACCCACTCTTGGATTTGCCAGATGGGGTTGGTTGGTACTGACATGAAAGTCAGTTTTCCACTTTCAGAAATGACTCTTCCCATTAAAAGATCATATTAGCAGTAATAAGATCATCCAACAGGTTATGATTCTAAAAGCAGTTTTCCCATGCATTACCTTCTTCTATCTTCACAAACAATGCTGGGTACCAAGTATTACAGATTAATTTTCTAGATGAGAAAACTAAAGTTCAGAGATTTGCTGCAGGTCAAAAAGAGCAAAGCAAGCAACAGGGTCAGAATTTTAATCAGATCTGTCAGCCTTCAAATTCCATGCTCTTTTTACTTGGCTATATTCATGTGAGTGAACCCTGTGCACCTGCAGTGTGGCCTCTGATATAGTAATCCACCATGATGAGATGGGAGTACTGGCCTGCACTGGCTGTCAGTGTAGATGGTTTATATTGATGTGAGACCCCTGGAGATGAGTAGAAGGCCACGAGTTGCTGACTCAGTTGGCTTTCAGTTCTAGTTCTGCCATTTTCGTTAGCAGTTACATCCTTAAGCAAGTGGTATAATCCCTCTAAGTCTCTGTTGTCATCTTGGTAAATGGGGATAATAAAAGCAGTCTCTGTGAGGGTTGTCCTATGTATTGGATGAGACCACACTTGTGAAAGCACGTGATACAGTTCCTGCAGCAGAGATGTTCCTTTATGTTAGCTGCTGTGTCCACATTTCCATTATTGGCCAAGACCAGCACTTCTTTCCAGGTGGCTTTCTTGGTCCAGCTGACTCCCTTGCTGGCTGAAGATTAACACTTGAACACTGGATTTGGGGCTATGCAGGTAAAACAGGCCGCCTTTATCTGGATAAAACTTCTGACGGCATCTCATTACATTGGCAGGAACTCCACCAATTCTGATAGCCTCCAAAGGTTTGTGAGGGTGACTGCATTAAGTCTCCAGTCATTCCTATCTTGATATGGATTCTTTCCTCCACTTTCTTCCTGGCACCAAAAGAAAGGAGAGTTTAGTATTGAGAAATAAGATGGAGAGAGAAGCATGTGTCAGGGCAGGGATGTGAAGCAAAGTCAGAGGAGCTCTTTGGGTACCTGTGGAGCCTGATTAGGAGGAACAGAGATGGGGGCACCTAGAAAAGTCCACCAGCAGACAGTCAACAGTGGTTCACGGTTTTCATCTGGGTCAGCTCTCTCTAAACCTTATTTTAAAGCAGGAACAACTCAATGAAGCTGTTTTACTACCTAATTTTACATGAATGGCAACTTCAGATCAGGAAGCACAATTAGTGTCTTTAATGGAAGTTTTTGTTTTCCAAAGACTGTGACTCCTCCCTGAGAGGACCTGCTGCTCAACAGGAACTATTCACAACGCACCTCCAGCACACAGCAAACAGCTGAGCTGAGCCAGGGAGTCTGTAAAACATCTTCTAGATAAGGCCAAATATTTGCTATCCCACCTGGCTTCTTTTTTACTCTAATTATTTCAAGAGACTTGCGATAATTAAATCACACTGCATTCTTTCTTATCTTTTTACTGTAAATCATTTCTGAGCAAGCAACTCATATCTCCCCAGCCTCCCCAAAGCCACTATCAGTAAAGGATTGCTGTTTTTAAAAAGAGTGAGATGAGTTATCTGTGCCTGTGCTTCTGGCACCCCTTTCTGCTGGGGAGGTTTCAGAAACAGCTCTCCACCTGTGCCCACCCTGCTGCCTGAGGCTTGGCCTTCTTTGCCTCTAAAATGGGGTTCACACACTTTCCATGCCTGAAGCCATAAGCCCCAGAACCAGAATTCCCACCTGCCGGCTGGCATTTACAATCTCAGACACATTTCGTGTTCCCTCTTTGGAGCAACTTCAGTGTGTCTAGGCTGGAAAAGAGGGAAAGTGTGTTACTTTTTTTAATCCAACAACTTATAACTGTGTCAACACATAAGACAGTCTGTCAAAGCTTTCTGCTGGTGTTGCTGCTGTGAATTAATTTTGAGCGCCACTTGCGAGCAGTAAACACTTTTGCGGTGTGAACAACTCTTTGAATGGTAGGAGTTGTCGACAGCTTGCCTTCTTCCCCCTCTGAGCAGGGAGTGAAACAGAGGACGCCTTCTCCCTGACAAGTGGAGCTGGCTGGAGCAGGAGGGGCAGAAAGTCATTGCCACTCCTATATCTTGTCTTTTTGCAGCTTTAGCTTTTCTTTTGACCATAGGCTGTTGGATTTTCAGGGACACTGGAGGATACCTAACGTGTTGAATGAAGTATCTGCTATGCTGCTGGGCATTTGGCCACTTCCTGCTGTTCTGGTTCTAGAATTTGGGGCCCACATCACTTTTGTCCTTAAATAGTTAAAAAAAAAAGTCATCTTCATAAAGAGCAAAACACAAAGACATGTAACATGGTGACAAACACTAACAAGGGAGATACTTCTCGGTTGCCTACTTTCTGTCGCTGTGAGGTTGAATATTTAATTGAGGGGCTGGGGTTGTGGCTCAGTGGTAGAGCGCTTGCCTAGCATGTGTGAGGCACTGGGTTTGATTCTCAGCACCATATATAAATAAATAAAATAAAGGTACAAACTAAAAAATATTTTTAAAAAATATTTAATTGAACTTTCTTCACACCAATGAAGCATAGTGACTCAGGTTGATACTTCATGTAGCTCTGTATGTAAATTCACGTTCACTTTTGTTTCACTTTGTTAAAAGGTCTCTGGTCATTCTCCCAACAGCTCCCCTATCCAAATATTGGGGTCCTCAACCGTGACAGACCAGTGCTTTCCCTCTTTTCATACTCTGTGTCTGACAATAGCTCTGAGAGCATCTTATGACAGGAAAGTATGAGCTTCCTTAACTTTGACAGTTTTGAGATGTGTTCCAGGGTCACCCATTCCTTTAACACCTATGAGAATCTATGATGTGTAATATTCTGGAACAAGGTACTGAAATATGTTTTAACCAACACATCCCTAAGGTGTGCATGCTACCACATTTATACAGAACCTGCTGTGTAAAGTCATCCCTATCTTTTTATCCTAAAATTCCTTTCTTAGGGTTTTATAATGGGGACAACTTTTAATTCTAACATCCTGGCATGTGTTAAGTGAGACCCATTCAACCTGTTCATTCCCCCAGATTAAAGCGAAGCCAGAGACTTTCTTTCCTCATCTTCTCCTCTGTCCCTCCTGATGTAGCACTCTTGGTCTGTGGGGAAAATTCTCTGTAAATGAGGATGTCTGACTGGTTTCAACTTACAAATGTGCTATAGCCACCAGAGGATGGCGGAGGTGGATGAGGTGGATTTTCACCCATTCAGCATTGCTTCAGTTGAAGGAGACTCAGGGTCCTCCTGAGAAGACCATCCACAGTTGTTAGGTAGAGCAGGTACACTGCAAAGTGTTGAGTTCATGGAATGCCTCCATGAGGGAGCAGGCCCAAGTCACCCAGGGAGTGTAGAAGCTGTGTGTGTCCTGGCAAAGGGAGCATGGTGTACACATGATACTGAAGTCAAACTGGTATACATCTGACCCTCATTTTTTTCAATCAGTCCTCAGCAAGGAATGAATTTCATACCTAGTAAAAAGGATACAACATTTCTTTTTCCTAAGATGTAAACATTCTGGAGGGGTGTTACTTTTCAGAAGCAAATGTACTGTTTCTTCTACCTCCCCCAGAGCATGGTTAGTTCACATTATTCCTAACTGTAGATGAGAGATGGAAGAGGAATCCATGTCATTAAAGCCTTCAAAGAGTTAACTAAGGATGTTTTTAAAATGAGAATCATCATGAAATGTATGTAACATAAAAGGCAAATGCAAAATACTTAAATGACAGGTGGCATCATTTGAAAAGGATGTGGGGGCTGATCCCAGAGCTATGATCATACACAGCTGCATTAATTTGCCTAATCACTGGATTGCCGTAACCAGTGTCTATAAATAAACACACAAACTAATCTTTTGATTATCCTTTTTATGGCACATTTTCTTCTCCCTTCTTCCTTTTTTTTTTTTTTTTTTAATCTTCGTGTCTTTTCATTGTGATTAAACTGTATTTCTAAACTCTGTAATTCCACGCATTCTTCCATAACTGTTATTTGAAATACCTTTGGACAGTTCACAAAGGGAGAAGTACAGATGGCCAATAAATGTATGGAAAGGTTTTTGACTTTTTGATCATTTTTAGAAAAATGTAGGGGGAAAACATCAGGGAATTCTCACTTTTAAGTACCAGGTAACCAAAGGTTAAAATTATTTGGACAAACTCCAGGCAAAGGTGTGGGGAAACCAGCATTCACCAAAACCAGGCAGGCACTCTGGTATTGGGCCATTATGTGGCCACTGGTAAATGGGCCTATCTTTTGCTTTCTCAAACACATTTCTGGGGATTTACCCCATAATAATAATGACAAAGCAGAAAGATATATTCTCAAGCATGGTTTGCAAATGAAAAAAAAAGAAGGAAAATAGAAATGATCATGAAGGAGACTGATTAAAATCTGGTACATAAAGGAATAAAGTATCTATTAAGAAAGATCATACAGGTCCATGTTCATTGACAAAGACAGATGGTTAATACCTTGCTGTATGGAAGAGTCAAGTTACAGAATAAGGAATATAGTGCATTCGCAGTTACAGGAACCACTACTTCTCAAATGTTCATGTGCTAATATAGATACCTACTCAACAGTAATGGGATGGGGCCTGAGATTCTGAATTTGTTGTTAACAGTTTCCCTGGTAGTGTTAATGCTGCTGACCTGTGAACAACACTTGAGTCATAAGATTAAGCTGTACACATACATTATGTGTCAATAAATGCTTGAAACCATGTGTGAAAGGTTCCACAAGATGGTGAATCTGGTGACTTTTACTTTCATCTTTGCTTTTTTGTATTTTTTTAATGCATCTGTATTGGCTTTACTTAAAAAATAAATTTGGTTTTAAACAATAAGTAGCCTTATTAAAATTATCATTTAGAAGAGGTTGGCCTCAGATCCATTTCTCAACATTTAAGAAAAGGGAAGACCACTGAGGCCTGGTCATTTTTAAGGAGAGTGGATCATCAGAATCACACACATTCTTGAGCTTGAGCACCCAGAAATTCTGATTCAATCATTCATTTTTTTCCCAACATCTTTTCAGTTTTGTTTTATTCATCAGGTAGAAGCAGCAAACAACCATTGTTGCAACTTTGCACTAACACTGAATGAACTAGAAGATAGATTCTTTCCAGTTATGTCTGCAAATGAAAATGCAACCCAGATTATTCATTGACTGCAGCCTTGGAAAACCTTGAGCAAAGGACTCAGCCAAGTCCTACTCAACTCCTGACCACAAAAACTATGATTTAGTAAATGTTGTGTCCTTGAGATTGTTGATAGATTCTGATACACACCAAAGTAAAATGCACATAGCAACAAATGGTATCTACCCAAAAAATAAAACCTCACCATCTACATACTTACTGGAAAATATTGTTTCCTTTGAAATTTTAACAAAACATGCAATCACTCTTAAGTGGAGTAATGTGTATTTTTAAAAGTCCCCATCACCCCCACCCAGGTAACTTTGATACAATCTTGGGTTGGCACACCAGGTAATCCAGGATGATTTCATCTGAAGAGTCTCAACTTAATTACATTTACAAAGACCCTGTTTCCAAATCAAGTCGCATTTACAGGTTCTATAAGTGAGGACATGGACATGTCTTCATGAGGTCCAAAGTTCAACCCACTGTACCCTCTAAACAGTTCAACAGCATTGTTGAAGTTAAACAAATAAAATATTCTAGACCCACTTTCCTTTTTTCTCTGAGGTTGAGATTTGGGATTTTATTTTCCTTTTTTACATATAGCTATAGGAAATTCTTCCATGAAAAAAATCAAATGACTGCCCGGACAGTTGAGTACCTAAACTAGCTGCCCTGGGGAGCCCAGGGCTCTTTCTTAGGGCTCCCCTTCTTGGTGACTGGTCTTCTCAGCCATCACTGAGCTTATCCAGTGCCATGTCTGCACACATTCATACTTGGTGCCTGTGATCTTATTAGGTTCTCCTGGGATGCGAAATTAGAGAACTTCACTTAGGAGTGAAGTTTAGGTCTTGGTAGAAACTTTAGAAAAATATCACTGTAAGCCAACTGGTTGTGTTCATCTGGACCTCACCAGATAAAATTTCAGGGCTACTTTCACCATTCCAGCTCTCAAGGGAAAGGGAAAGGCTAACAGGAATGAGTCTAACTGTGGATCCCACCTTACTGCTCTCAGGCAGTCCTTTCCTGTAAACCTTTTTTTTTTTTTGATGGGGTGTATTGTTATTGTTCTGGTAAGGGAGGGTGAACTAAGCTTGACACTGAGAATGACAAAAGTCTGTCCTTTTTTTTTTTTTTTTTTGGTGTTACACTGAGTTGATCCTTGTGCAGTACACACTACAGGTTTCTCACAGAGGGTTTTTCAGTTGAAGAAGAGATTTCTCAAAAATGCTTTGCCAATGTCTGGTCATGCACAACCCCTGGGCATCCCCAGTGAAGTGCTTTGAGTCACAGCCCCTTAAAAGCCCAGGCAGAGATGTGCATTTACCCTATGGTGTGCTTGGCCTAGATGTGTCATTTCCCAAAATATACAGCAGAAGAATCAGATTAGTAAAAGAAACCTTGTTTATACATGGCAGGTGTCTCCTGCACCAGACTCAAACTTTACAGTTGTGGAAAGGTGCAGCCTTTGTGACTTGGGAGTTTCATGTTAAATGAACTCCAGTTGAACAAACCCTACCAATAAGTGGTAGCCTCACACCAGAAATGGGGGTCAAAAGGCCAAATTATTAAGCATGTAAGCCATATAAAAGTGAAAATAAAACAGGGGGGATATAGGGGAAGGGAGTGAAGATGGGAATGGGAAAGACAGTAGAATGAATCGGACATAACTTTCCTATGTTCATATATGATGACCTGTGTCACTCCAAATCATTTATAACAGCAAAAATAGGAATTTATATTCCATGTATATATGATGTTTCAAAATACATTCTACTGTCCTATATAACTAAAAAGAACAAATAAAAAATTTAAAAAGTGAAAATACTTGACCTTCTTTTGTTTCTTAAAAAATACACACACACACACACACACACATATATATATATATGGATATATATATGTATATTTGATATATATATATATTTGATTCATGATATCTTATTTGATTCATGATATCTGAAATTTATATATATAATATATATAAAATATAATAATTTATAATTAAATATTTTAAATGAAATAAACAATAAATGTCACTGAGAAGAGTAAGAAAATTAAAATTCAAACAGCAGAAAGAAGTAACCCCCATCTATCTAGAGCATTCTAGGGCTCACGACTATATAAGTAGAAGACTTTTAACCTAACTTAAACTGCATGTTTTTTTGTTAGTAGAAAAATCAGTTAAAGGATGAACCAGTTTTTTAAAAAATATACCAGCTAGTCTAAAATATGGTTTAACTTACAATTACAAATTACACTGTTATCGATCAATTTTTTGATGTGGTCCTAAGGCCTTTGCTTGGAGTTTGGGTCTGCTGATTGGAATTCTGTGTCATCTTTAGTGCACATTATTACATGATTGACATTCGTAGTCTTTTTAAGTAGAAGATTCTTTTTAAGACATTTGCCATGTAATCTGACTGCAAAATCATTTTTAAAACTTTATTATTTCTCCAACTTTCACCGTTTCTTATTCATATCTAATCAGGTGGCTTAAGTCTTTCATGTCTTTTATTTTGGTAAAGTGAAATAATTATGAAATGATGGACATTATTATGATGGCTAAGCATAGGAGCCCGCTTTGGGACATTAAGATCTGCAACAAGTTATTTAGGGAAATATTTGGCTTCTTCTGATGAACCAAGAAACATATCAATGAAGATATTTGTAAAATAGGTAGGCTTCATTCTGAGAGCCTTGGAAGAAAAGTGGTTTTCCTAATGGTTTATTTTTTTTAATTAATTAATTTACTTTAATTAGATATATGTGACAGAAGAATGCATTTTGATTCATTTTACACAATTGCAGCACAACTTTTCATTTCTCTGATTGTACACTATGTAGCATCAGACCATATGTGCAGTCATGCATGTACCTAGGGTAATGATGTCCTTCACATTCTACCATCTTTCCTGGGCCCCCATGCCCCCTCTCTAATGGTTTATTTTGATATAGTAGGTTGGTTTTTGTTTTTAATTTTAAGTCTATATAACTGAGTGCATACACACAGTGATTGTTACTGAGGTAGAGAAAATTGATGTTTTTCTATTCCTGTTTTAGGATAAAGAAACAAATCCAAAGACCTTCCACTCATAAGAGTGATAACCAGCCTGGACTTTCCATGCTATTTGTGATTTTTGGTTTAAATGTGTCCTTTCCCCATGTGTAGGGTGTTAGTTAGGCCTTATTGGAGAAGCACTATGAGGGGTGTCTGTGTCATTGATATCCCAGCACCTGGAATGAACAGGTAGATGAGGCAGGTCGGCAGGTTAGCAAGAACTAGAGTTGTGCTAAAGCTGGGTCTTCTGCCTCTTGATCCTGTTTTTCTTCTGCCTCAGGACCTCCTGGTGCTTTGTTGGCTTTTATGTGTCCTCAGTGTTCTCCAGGCCTGAGAAAGACCCATTTGTCTAGTCACAGGCAGATTGTGACAAATAGCTCAAACCAAGATGAGCAACTCTCTGATTTTGACCCATTTAGTGTTTCAGTGATAGGCACAGCCTGGAGGTTTTCCCACATACCTGAGAGGTTTTAACTTGGGCTTCACAATGATCTGGAAGTGTCCAACTCAGTAGTTTTCTTTTCAAGGTAGATGAACATAATATTTTAAAAGTTTTTTTTTTTTTTGGCCAATTACTAAGAGCTACTACATATTTGTTTCATTTAAAATATTTTTACCCACTAAAAATCTTCAGTAAATTTCAGTGATATCTTTGCAATGATTTTTATAGTTATTGGGTAATATCAAATTGTGAATATTTTTAATAAATAATTGCCTTTCTAGTTGTTTGGTGGTAGTAATATATTTTAGTTGTTTCTACAGCTGCTTGCTATTCTATATATTTAGATTTGGGGCTTTTAAGTTTAATTGATGACTTAGTCAAACTTAAACTATCCTTAAGTATTCTCTATAATGTGTATGATATTTTAAATAATTGCTCTAGGGACATTATTGTTTATATTGATTTTATGGAAATGTATGCAGTGTCTCATTTCTTTGCCTCATTATTTCTCCATACCGTAGTTGTTGATTGAAACCAGAGTAATCAGGGAAAGGCAGTAGGGCTGAGCCCACAGGGGACCCTGGAACATCATGATTTAATTACTACATGTCCTCAACAGGTATCAACAGTTCCTACAGCCTGTAGAAAAAAGTTCCCAAATGCCATACACACATGGAAGCTTACAAGCATCATGTAAAGCTTCACATGTAAATAAAGGTTTTGCCTTTTATATGAAAAATCACATCTCTTGATTTGCAAAGAAGGAAGAAAGATAAACTATACTATTTAATTTAGGTAAGATGTTCTGAACATTTGCTATATAACTAGGATGGGTTCAAATTTTACTTTAAATGTATTATCTCCTGTAATCTTCACAAAAATCCTACTTGTTACCTATTGTCATCTCTACCTTATAGTACTAGATTTAGAAGAGCTAAGTATAAGTTTTTCTAGATACCTTCCAGGTGGTAGGTGGCAAAGCTTGGAACCAAACCAAAGCTTATTAGGCTATAGCACCCACACCATAAGGCCTATGCTTGGCTACTACTATTTGGATAACTGTGAAGGACAAATGTTTTTTTCATTTTTTTCCCCAATACTTAAAGTGACCTTGTTCGCTTTGTGTGGTCAGATTTTCTTAAGTGTGCATCTTGGTCTTTACACAACTAAGACTTTTTCATTCATCAAATGCATTATCTCTTCAGTTAATGGGATGATATTAACATTAACAGGGTAATTATAGCTCATATGCACTGATCATTGATATGCCAGTATTAATGTAGGTACATACAGATAAAATGAAATATTTATCAACACTTTTATCAACTGTGAGGCTGGATCTTTCAAAGGAATAAACTCCCCCAGTGAGACTAGTGATGTACTTGGATGCAGTAACTGGGGCTCCTAAAAAGCTGTTTTAATCACTGGAGAGTAATTTTCCTAACTTGTAACCCAGTTGCTTAAAGGAGTTATTTAAACATGGACTGTCATGGTTCTTTCATCTTGTCTGTGTTATCCACAGAGCAGAAAAAGCTAGTTAGTAGGAAAGGAAAATCAGCTTCATGAATCTACTGTCACCATTCCCTTGGTATACATAATTGATGGGTTTTCGGGTCCCCTGGTTAGCATGACACTGCTGGAGAGTGTCCATAGGAGATGATTTTAGTCTAAAGCTTATAAGTTTACATTTTAATTAATTTAGGAATTTTAAGTTTTAGGAACTTTACACTATTGACTTAAAAGTGTCCTTGCCACATAATAAAAGAAACTACGATGTATCATAAAAGGAAACTTTTATAGTCGATAATAAATACTGCAGAATACTTTAATGATATAGGAAAAAAGTGAAGATTAAAAAGATGTAGAAGAAAAGAGCCTTAACTCAGATAAGGTAAAGTTCATTCTTGCTTAGTTTGAAAAATACAAAAGAACCCTAAAGAGAGAAATAGAAGAAGATCTTAGAAGATGGAAAAATATACCCTGTTCATGGATAGGCAGAACTAACATCATCAAAATGGCGATATTACCAAAAGTTCTCTATAGGTTTAATGCAATGCCAATCAAAATCCCAACGGCATTTCTTGTAGAAATAGAGAAAGCAATCATGAAATTCATATGGAAAAATAAA
>NW_025999842.1:11386724-11444226 GCF_001458135.2 Marmota marmota marmota | reverse complement strand
GAGGGGGGAGGGTGGAGGATGGGAAAGGCAGCGGAGCACAACAGACACTAGTATGGCAATATGTAAATCAATGGATGTGTAACTGATGTGATTCTGCAATCTGTGTATGGGGTGAAGGTGGGAGTTCATAACCCACTTGAATCAAAGTGTGGAATATGATATGTCAAGAAATTTGTAATGTTTTGAACAACCCACAATAAAAAATTAAAAAAATAAAAAAATAAATAAAAAAATAAAAAGAAAAAAAAATAGAAAAATACAAAAGAATGGAGAGATATACATTGATCCAAAATACAAATAAAGACTAGAAGACTAAAACAAGAATGCTGAAAATCAAGTTCAGGGTTTAGAAAGAATCAAAAACATTAAAGAAAAGAGAGACATTAAGGTTGACGACACACACCTAGAATTACCTCTTTTGTCTTTGATGGATTCATTCATTTGTTCATTCATAATTATTATTGAGCACCTGTTGTTCTTATGTAGCACACTGAGCACTAGGGCTCAGTGATGGACAAAAGAGTAGAGTCCTTGTCCTTGAGGAACTCACTGTTGAGGGCGGGGGTGGGGAGCACGGTGTACAAATGAGCATTTGTCATGGGAACTTGCAGAAGCATAGGATGATGTAGAATTATAAAAGAAGCAAACCTAACCCAGACAGAAAGGTTCTGAAGAAAGTGCTATGTAACCTTAGACCTAAAGGATGTGTTACCCAAGGGAAGGAGTAGGAAGATATGTATGTGAATCCTGAGATGACAATGCCGGTTGCTTTCCAAGAACTGAAGTTCAGGGTGGCTGGAGCACACCCTGAGGTGCATAGGGTAGGAGGAATGACAGAAAATGAGGCTGGAGAAGAAGTCATGTGCTAACCATGAATAGCCTCAGAAGCCATATTCGTACTTTGTCTGAAGGACAGGAAATGACATAATTGCTTTTGCACTTTGAGAGATTATCTACATGGTAGAAAGTGTTCTGGAGAAGAAAGAGGCTGGTGACAGGGAGAAGTCATGAATCTTAGACTCTTGTTTATTTGATATGCAGAAATGTAGTCAAGATGGAAAACATTCATAGTGCTAATGTCATCTATGGTTTGTTTGAGAATATACAGTATGTACAGTTGAGGGGGCATTACAAGTTGGTACATGTTATTTCTCTAACCTTACTACAGTTGAATCTCCATGTCTGTGGATTCTGCATCCAAGGATTCAACCAACTGTGGACTGAAAATATTTGAGAAAAAAATATTGCATCTGTATTGAACATGTGAAGCCTTTTTCCCCCTGTCATTATTCCTTAAACAATACTGTACAACAACTACTTGCATAACATTTACCTTGTATTAGATATCATGAGTATTCTAGAGATGATTTAAAGTATATCGGAGGATGTACATAGTTATACACAAATATTAGGTCATTTTATATTAGAACTTGAGCATCTGTGGATTTTGGTATCCAAGGAAGCTCTTGGAACTGATCACATGTGAATACCCAGGAACTCCTGCCTAATATATTTTGCAGTACACAGAGGGATTTTCTGCATAGTAGTGTAGGGCCCATTACCATTTATGCATGCTTGCATCCATTCATACTAATTCATAAATACTAATTAATCACTGCTACATTCCAAGTACTATCTAGCCTGTAGGGATACAGTATAGCACAAGATTCTTGCTCTTGTGGAAATTTATATCCTGTTTCAAGTATAAAGACTCTAAACCAGTAATCAATTAATAAGCAATATAATTTCAGGGAGCATTGAGTGCTATGAGGGTAATAAAATGGAGCCTTGTGTTCAAGAGGAGGGCAGTGTTCAGGGAGGTGTACATGGAAAGGTCCAGCAAAGCCTGACATGAGAGTCAGCCTGATGAGCAAGGACCCTACCAGGCTCAGAACTGGGTGAAAAACTTTCCAGGCAGAGGCAAAAGAAAATGTGAAAGTGTTAAAGCACACAGGATATGATTTGAGGAAGGACCACAGGCCAAAGTGGCTGGAGATGGGGAAAAAAGAGGACAGATACAAGTGAGGAGAGGAGCCAAGCCAGGGCCTTGCACCACATGAGGATTTCAGATCCTCTTCTGTGGATAGTGGGAAATTAAAGTAAGGGCTTCAAGCAGAACAGCAATGTGAACTGAAATGTATTTTTAAAATCACCCTAGCTGCTCTGGAGAGAAGAACTTCACAGAGGCAAAAAGGAAAGCAAAGAAACCAATGAGGAGGCTTTTGCACAAGTCCAAAAGAAGGGTGCCGGTGGCCTGGACAAAAAAAAAAGTTGAGTTTGAAGTGTGGTCTCTATGTTCATGGGGTTCCCTAGACCCTGTCCCAGTGGGGATGTAAAGTCAAAACACTTTTGCTGGTCATACCAAGATGTTCTCTGCTTTTTTTCACAGTGTTGACCTGTACACTGATGGTGCAAATGTAATGGTGGGTGGAACTGGTGGTATCTTGGCCTGAGACCTGACAGTGGCGCCTGATTGTGCTGGTCCTTCACTACTGCACCCTCATAGTAAAACAGAATGCCAGTGTTCCTTCAGAATGCAGTTGATGAGGCAGTGACAGTTCTTACTGAGATTCTAAATCTCAACTCTTGAGTTGGTATCTTCTTTAGTATTCCGTGTGACAAATGGGAAGTACATGTAAAGTTCTTCTGCCTTATCCCAGAGTAGCATGGTTGTCTCAAGGGACAGTCCTCATGCAGTCGTTCGAGTCGCAAGCTGAACTGCCTGCTATTCCATGGGACACCAACTTGTCTTATTAGAACAACTAATAGATAAACCAGCTATGCAGATGTGGGTATTTACTTGACAGACATTTTCTTGAAAAGAAATAAAGTGGTTCTGTTATTTCAGGGAAAATAACTGACAGTATTAGTTGCCAATGGTAAAACTGGAGCTTGAAACAAAAAATTAGGATTTTGAAAATATGTCACTGCCAGGATGAGCTTGACAACTTCCTAATGCTTAAGACATCTTCTGATGAAATCAGCAGCGATATTAATGAATGTGGATCTGTTGACATTGGATAATGCAATGTGTAAACATTTGGAAGGTCTCTGTAGCTTAGTGACCAAGTATTTTCAAATGACGAATGTGTGATGATATAAAATTGTATGCAGATAAAAGATCCATTAAAAGTGCAAAATGGTGGAAGGAGACCCTCATTGTTATACAAAATACATACATGTATGAAGATGTGAGGAAAAAAAAAAAAGAATAGTGTTACCCTACATGAGGTAGAGAGAACTGATGGGAGGGGAGGGGAGGGGTTGGGGAGATAGGAAGGATAGTAGAATGAAACAGACATCATTATTATTTGTGTGTGTATATGTGAATGCATGACCAATGTGATTCTGCAACCTGTATACTCAGAAAAATGAGATATTATATCCCATCTGATTAAAATGATATGTCAAGGTCATTGTACTGTCATTTGTAACTAATTTTTTAAAAAGTGCAAGATAAACCAATAGATCTTAGTCTCAGAGAATAAGAAAAGTTTTTAGGTAGGGTTTCTGGTTCCACATTTCAGACTCTACATCTTTAAAACTATCACTTTTTGAGTTTCGGAATAGAATCAAAGAGGAATATCCATAGTTACCAAAGGCTCTTAAAATATTTCACCTATTTCCAACTACAAATCTATGTGATTTTTCTTCGTATCCTTCCATAAAAACCCTATAACACAACAGATTGAATGCAGAAACAGACATGAGAATCCATCAGTCCTCTATTAAACCGACCCTAAAGAGATTTGCAAATATGTAAAACAATATCATTTATCTCACTATTATTTTAGAAAATACAGTTACTATCCATAAAATGTTACTTAAGTTTACCTAGATAATTTCATTATTCCAAGTAAAATAAGTTTTCTATATTTTTTTAAGTTTTTGTTTTCATTTCTTAAATATTTAAATATCAATCGATATGGCTCACACAATCCAGAAATATTTGGGGGTCTTTACTAATTTTTAAGTACATCAAGGAGATCTCACACCAAAGCATTTGAGAAACGCCAAATGAAAATTGGTTCAATTTGAGATGTATTGTGGAGGTAGGGCAGATGGGAATCTTAATACTCTCTTTGATTCATCTTCAGATATTTTTCCTTAGCATCTAGACAAGAGATAAGCAGATTTGAAGGGAGAGAGAAAACAAGAATTCTTTTTTGGCCATGTTATATTTGAGATTCACATTGAATATACAGGTACAGATGATAAGTAGGAAATGAAGGAAAAGGTCAGAGTGAGGTATAATAAATGTGGGCGTCCTCATCATACAGGTAATGAAAGCCACAGACCTGGGAGCAAGTGTGATTAGAGAAGAGGAAAAAGTCCAAGGCTGGAGCTCTAAGGCACATAGACATTTAGAGGAGGATCAGAGGAGATTAGGAAGCAGACACAGGTGAGATAGATGAGAACCAGGACAGTGTGACACCTTGAAGTGTAAGAAAAAGTCAATAGAACAGAAGAAGTAAGTAAGTTGCAACAGAGTCAAATGATACTGTGAAGTCATGTAAGATGGGAAGAAGGAATGGAACATGAAATTGTCAAGACAGATCATTGGTGACCTTGTTAAAAATCAGTTTCTCTGATTGACATAAAAAAACTACTTAAAATGGGTTAAGGAAAAAAAGAGAAATGAGAAAATAATGCAGGAAGTACAGACAACTCTTTTGAAGGTTTTCATTCAAAACAGGGTCGGAGAAAGGGGATGCTATTTAGAAGAAGCTACAGGTTCAAGAAAAGATTTTTAAGATAGGAGATGTTAAACATACATATATGCCAATGGAAATGGTGGAGAGTGGAGGGGTCACAGGGAGAATGAGGGCAAATTTAGGAACAGATTGCTTAAGAGAGGGAGAAGGGATGGAATCCAAAGCTCAGGAATAGTGACTAATGCCTGATAGGAGAGGGAGGAGCAAATAACCCAAGAATGGGGCTGATAACCCTTTTATTGAGGACAGAGGGGTTAAAAATAAGAAACAGTTAAAGTTGAAGAAAGTTCTGGGACCCTAAGAAGGGCTGTCCAGGTCCATTTTCTGTTAATAAAGCAATACTGCAGACTGGGTAAGATATAAAGGGTCGTGGTTCTGGTCCAAGATCAAGGGGCCACATCTGGTGATGGCTTTCTTTCTGGTAGTCCTGAGGTAGCACAGAACATCATAGGGCAAGAGAGAGGAGTGTGAGAGACCTAGCCAAACTGACTTTTATAGCTGATCTATTAACCCATTAATCATACTATTGGTTTAATCCACTTACAACAGCAGAGCCTAATTACTAATTCAGGTCCCCCCCATCCCACCTCTTAATATCTCATACTAGGGGCTAAATTTCAACATGAGAGGGAACACCATATTCAGTGTACAAACCATATTCAAATGATAGCAAGAGCCTAGGTTCTGCATTTGGTTGGGTAGGTAGTTGGGTGGTGTTTTCATGGAGAGATGGTAGACATTCTGCACTGATCCAACCATTTGGTGTTCTTCCTCTGGCTGTGGTAAGTAAGCATAGTCCACCTGATAAACACCTTGTGCTTTGACCTCCTCTGACTGATCCAGTCATTGAGCTGTTTCTCAAAAGCCTAAAGAAACTGGGGGATTAGACAAAAAGTGCCTTGTGATTTTTTTCTGTTGCTAACTTTCAGTAATAAGCCCTGGAAGTGTAGCCCATTCATCTCTGCTGGCTGCTTCCAGCCCTCTCCTTGTGCTGCTGATTAGAAGAGGAAATGGTTCTGGAGTTGCAATGTCTACATTCTCCTTTGGAGAGCAACTTGCAGCAGGAAGCTTCGTCAGGGCTATATTCTATCCCATGAAAATGCTGTCCATTTTCCTGGGGAGGATATTTTAAATACTATTATTGTTAATGACAGTGAATACCAATCATTCCCTTCATTATCTCAAGTTAGTGATATATGACTAACTCTGTGTCATCTCAAGACATCACCCAGGTGAGGGGGTGGTTTAAGAAAAAAGGAAGTGAACTGTGTCTGGTTTCATTATGAGGCTGGGACTTGTATCAGACCCCTCTCCCCATGGGCAGGACACTGCGTAGAGCAGAAATCCTGAAATCTGTTTCATCATTAAACATCCTCTTGTCTTAGATAGTTCTCAGTAGGAGAAATAAATAGATATGGTAAATATTTATTCAGAGTTTCCTCTCAGAATATACTGAGCAGGATTCAACACAGCATACACATGGAGCCAGTTCCTAAAGGGTATTGTTTACTGGGTTTGTTTTCTCCCTAACTGCCTACTGCTTTGTAAGTCTGGTAAAATTTCATGACTTACAAAAAAAAAAAAAAATGAAAGAAGGAGAAGAAAGAAAAAATCCTTTGAGCTCACCTTTCTTTCATGTGCTCCTTTTACTATGGTACAGATAAACAGAAGAAAGAAGAAAGGAAAAAAAAAAAGAGAGAGAGAGAATAGACCTGAACAAGCTGACAAGCTGATATTTGATAATAGGAATAAGTGCTAAGACCTATTATGATGGTATTCTTCCTCTTAAAAAATGTCAAAAATAGAGAAGGTGGGAGATAAAATGCAACAGGAACATATGACTATTGGAGGGTCTTATTTCTACAAGCTCTGTCCTATACTCAGTGTTGTGATGGAGCTGTAGAACAACAAAATTGTGGTCTGCATTATAAGACTAAGAAGTGATAGAAGGTTCTGTCTGCTCCTCACTGTTGAAACTGCTATTTGAGATCACATTTTGATGTGTGTATATATTGGCTGTGATATGGTGATAAAGTGAAATGGTTGTTTTTAAATTTAGAGCTTTAATTGTTTCAAAAGATGATAGCCCAGGACAATACAGTGAGCATATTTGAAACCAGGTCTCAAGTGATATTTGAATAAACTGGAAATAATAACTCAGAGAAAAGGCTTGTGTGAAGAGAAGGTATCCCGCCATGCTTGTACCCCTATGTCTGCATGTTGGCCTCACTCTGGTTGCCCTGGAGGCAAAACAGTGTCTTTGGGCTACAACGGGGCAGATTTCCTTCAAAGAGAACTCTATGATGATATGTAATGGTATGTTGCATATAACTCTCCAAAATGGATTGGCTGTGGGAGTCATGGGACCTTTCTTCTCATTAGAGGTGTTGAATCAGCATCAACCACTTGGTGGTCAAGCCTTTGATGGTGGATTTTGTATTAGCTAATTCCCAAATGTGTCTCACCCTATGAAGTATTTATTTCATGGGAAAAAAATTAGGTTTATCTTTTAAATAAAAAGGAAATGTGTAGGTTTGCTTTTCATCAGTCATCTCCTTGATTAAAATAATGAGCTATGAAAGCCAAATGAGAAGAGGTAGCCACTGCAGACGTTTTGCCACAGAGTGCTGAGGTTTTGCTCCCTGATCTTGGTGTCTGAGCTGTTTTTGGTACCTGGAGATAATTTTATGGAATAAAATGTCTTTGAAATATTTTAGTTTTTTTTTTTGTTTTTAACCTTTAGCTTCAAAACATGAAGAGATCTTGTCCTGGCTAGTCCTTGTCTGGAGGAAGAAAAGAAAAATGTATTAAACATAGACTGAGGCCAGTGAGCCTCTGCCCTGAGTTTTCTTCTCCCTCTACTGAAGATCAGTGGTTTTAGTGGGAAGCTGCAGAGAGAACAGGAAGCACAAACTTTATGCAAGAGGTCCATTAACTCCAAGAGAAAACGTTGATGCAACCTATGGTTATCATATGGGGTACATTGCAAATAATTACTTTGAAGTTCAAGGCCCCAAATTTTGGAATGGAAAGTCTAAAAAATAGATTTTTAAAAGCAGACTTTTGGTAAGTAAAGCCAGGAAAATTACCCTATCCTTCTTTTTTTTTTCTTCTCATTCAGTTGGAAACAGTAGAATTGCCACCCCCATAGATAGATAAAAGGACTGAAAAACAGGAAGCAACATCAAATAGTTTTAAATTACTTTGGGAAACTCCAGAAAGTGGGTGTAACATGTGTGGGCTTTTAAAAATGAATCATATTTATGTATTTGATGTACAGCTACTTAATTATTTCTTACAGTTCAGCCCAACGTTCGTTGGTATTTTTATTTTCTTGCCTATGTTTTGGTCCTTACTTGATGTGTATAACTGCTCTGGGTTTCGTTCCCACTGGTCCCATCAAGTTGTTCAATAGGCTGCTGATAAGTATGTTACGAAGTATTATGTGAAAAAGAAACCACAGGAGATGAAAGTATTAGGTGATTATTTTTTTTTAAAGATTAAGATTTGCTTAGTTCATCTATAGCTAGACCCTGATAAATTTGGCTGTAGCGCAGCCAACAGGAAAAGGCTTGGTTGGCTAAGCCCTGTTCAGCACAGTCTTCCCAAAACAAGAGTGAAGGAAGTCTTTTCTGAGCACCTTAATATTCTAGGAGACTCCAGCACCCTCCCCTTGCTTACCCAGAGGGTCAGTGTTGGCAACCCTGGGTGTGCACAGTGCACCACTGCCTTCCTGGGTCTGCAGGTTGCCCAGGACAAGCACCTGGACAGGTGTATAGTTTGTAACATTTGTACAGTTTAGGACAAGGGCACACGATTGAAGCTTGTGTGCCATATGTTTAAATATTAAATGTTAAACTAACAAGCTGGTTGCATAAAATATGTTTGTGGTCCTTTTGCCTCGGCACAATGACCTTCATAAGGCTAGGTTTAAATTTAGAATTCTCAGGCCTCTTAGAGTTTTTTCCAGGAACCTGGTGACCTTGGGGTAGCTGGGGTCACCTTGTTCCTTCTTTCCTGCTCCTTCTCTTCCCACTCCCCCACTCATCATCCTGCAGGGAACTTGATGCCTGCATGGACTTCCAACCCACACAACTAAGACACAGCTAAATCTCTAATCAGCTGCCCTTGTCCATTCGCTTGCCCTTCAGTGGTGTAGCGAGGGGAGGAAATACCCAGGGAAGAGGCCTCCACTGACCCTGGAAGCCCAATTGGTGCTGCTGAGTGGAAAATTCTAAAGCATTGAAGTGGGTGAGCATGAACGGAAGATGATAGGCTGGGGGATGAGGTTTCTTGACCTGGCTGAAGGAAAGTCGGGACCTCCTTCCCTGGGTCAAAGGGCCGTGCTGCCTGTGAAGTATTTACAGGGAATCTTCTCCACCTCCTCTTCCATCACAACAGCAGTTATTTCTCATCACACAGAGATCACTCCTGCCTAGACTCTAAGGGCTGATGGGTCGACACACCCACAGGAGGAGCACCATGCCCAGGGCATGCCAAGAGCAGGCTCAGCATGGATGCTGGGGAGGAAAACTTTGCCCAAAGTCTTCTTGTTGCTCATCTTCTCCTGAAAGCTTTGTTCCTGATCCTGCCACTCACATGCTTCAGCCTCCAACTCAAGACTGGGACAAGGAAACTACTGGACTTTAGGGTTTGTCAACCAGCCCCTCATTTGCTCTCTCCAGAATAAGTGAGATCAATTAAGTGGTGAGAAATTGTAACATTTTTTTGGATCAACGGACACTTGATTCCTGAGAATTTTCAGGGTAATGATGCAAGGTCAGTTTGTAAATCCACAGGTCTGAGGTGATGTTGTCCCCTTTGCTACCTTCTTGGGCTCTGACCAGGCCACTTAACTTTTCTGTCCCTCACTGTTCCCATCTTAAAAATGGAGAATAATTAATGCCTTTTTCTAAGTACTTCAACTGGATGTGTTCAGGACAGATTTTTATATATGTATGTGAAGAGCAGTCACAGTGGCCTGTCAAGCCCCCTTCCAGTAGAACTTCATTGAACTCTACAAGAGTTTTTTGTTGTTGTTGTTTTATATTACCAAGAAATCCGATTCAAATTTCCCTAAGTTGACAGAAAAGCGTGAAATCTGTTCCTAACAGATGTTCCCTATGATCCCCCAAATGTAAACATGTTTGCAAGACGATAGTGAGACAACCTGTTTACACAAGGAAGTACCAAAAAAAGCAAACAAAAAAGCATCACCCAGAGCAGTCATTGTGATCAAAGTGCCGTTGATTATTAGGGTGTAAAGGGAACTGATGACTCAACTTAGCACCACCGCGGTCTCCAGATTTCAGTTTCGTAACAGAGTTTCTTTTCAGGAATATTCTTCATGTATACACAAATCCGATTTTCTTTCTAAAATGTTTCTCGATTTTTGTCAAACCGAAATACCAGGATCCCTTCAAAAGATGACTCCGATACCCAGATTACGCTCAGAGAGCATCCTGTAGATGCCTTACCATGGAGAGCTAAGGGTTTGACTCCCAGGGATCCGGGTGCCTGAGTGGAGAGACTGGTCTTCCTTGCACCAGCTCCTGGTTCACTCTGTTCCTACACGTCCCCAATTAGTCAGATGCAGTATAGAAACTCTCAGAGTGCATGGTGGTAGAAAATAACTTTCTGAATCAATCAAAGTGTGATATTTTGATCCTTTCATATGCCTGGGTATTCTGGGCAAGTGCGTGCTCAGATGGGTGACTCACAGATCAAGATGCAAAGTAGATCTCTGAATGCTGGCTGGCTGGGAATCAGGTTTTCAACCTGAAACAAGATATTGTCTAGTAAAAAAAAAAAAAAATTGTAATATGTGTCAAATTTAGCGGTTCTTGTGAAAATAGCCACCCCTGTCCCTCAAAGTAATGTACATTGGGAGTCTGCCCTGAGTTGGAAAGAGGAAGTAGGTTAGCAGAGGTATCTACATGAAAACCCGTAGGAAGCCTTCGGGATAGTTATTTTGTAAAGTTTACTCAAAGCTCATTTAGAATTTGGATTTTCATGGAAATAAGCCTTTAAGTTCTCTTACTCTGAGAATGGCAAGGCTGGACCCTGTGGCACCCTCACCTAATGATGCCCAAATGAATAGATTTAATGTGGTTGATAACCTGACTTTTTATAACACCATTCTATGGAAAATAGGTTCATATTTCACCATGGACCCTGAGAGTCAGGAATGCATCTCTCCACCTCATTATTTGGGCAGTCAGAAAGAGTAGGGACACCACCAAGACCATGATCCAGAAGCAGGAGTATCACCCAATGCCAAATGTGGAGATTAGCAATGTTAAATCTTCATATTTATAGTGCAATTTAGTCCTGAGTCAACACGAGAATCTTTTTGTGTTTTACAATATTTAAAAATACTTAAGACTTCAACGCTCCTCCCACCACACATACACATACACAAAAATACACATACAGAAAACTGTTAGAACTAATATACAAAATCAACAAGCATACAGGATTAAAAAGTCAATATACAAACTAATTTTATTTCCATATACTAGAAATGAAAATGAAATTAAGAAAAAATTCCATTTATAAAAGCATCAAAAAGGAATGAAACATGCAGGAATAAGTTTAAGAAAAGCAGTGAAAAATGTAATAGACATCATCATCCGAAGTACATGTATGAAGACACGAATTGGGTGTCAACATACTTTACATACAACAAAGAGATATGAAAAATTGTGCTGTATACATGCAATAAGAATTGTAATGCATTCAGCTATCATTTATTAAAAATAAATTTTAAAAAATTTAAAAAAGAAGTGTAAGACTTGAACCCTTAAAACTATAAAATGCTATGAAAAAAATAGGGAAACCTAAATAAGTAGAAAAATGTCCAATGTTCATAAATTGAAAGACTTGTCAAGATGGCAGTACTACACAAACTATACATATTCAACACAATCCCCACCAAAATTTCTGATAGTTTTTTTTTATAGAATTGACAGGTTGGATTTAAAATTCATATGAAAATGCAAAGAACCCAGAGAAGCTAAAACAGTCTAGGAAAAGAAGAACAAATTTGGAGGTCTACGCTTCTTTCTTTTAAAACATACTACAGAGCTACAGTAATCAAGAAAATGAAGTCCTACCTTACATCATATACAAAAATTAACTCAGAACTGAATGTAAGTGCAAAAACTCTAAAACTCTTAGAAGAAAACCTAAAAATGAGTCTTGGTCTTGAACACATCAGTGGTTTCTTAGGACACCAAAAGAAATGCTAATATGACAAAGGACAAAGGAAAATGTAAACAAAGCAAACTTCATCAAAATTAAAACCTTTTGTACATAAAGAAAACCATTAATTAACAAGACAGTCCACAGAAAAGGATAAAATATTTGCAGATCATTTATCTGAAAAAAATATTTGTATCCAGAGTACATAAAGAATTCCTACAACTCATTATTAAAAGACATATAACCTAATTAAATAATGGGCAAAGGATTAAAGTGGGCATTTCTCCAAAAAAAGATACGCATATGCCAGTAAGTATATGAAAAGATGCTCAACACCATGAGTCATTTGGCCAACACAAATTAAAGCCACAGTGAGATACCACTTTACCCCCCATTAAGATATCTCATACTAGACAAAGCTGCCATAAACCTACACTGGAGAAAAGGTAGCCTCTTCAACAAATGGTGCTGGGAAAACTGGAAATCCATATGTAATAGAATGAAATTTAATCCTTGTCTCTCACCCTGTACAAAAATCCACTCAAAGTGGATCAAATACCTAGGAATTAGACCAGAAACCCTGCACATACTAGAAGAAAATGTAGGCCAAAACTCCAACAGGTCAGCTCAGAAACCGACTTACTTAACAAGACTTCTAAAGTGCAAGAAGTAAAATCAAGAGTCAATAAATGGGATGACATCAAACTGAAAAGCTTCTTCACAGCAGAGGAAATAATCGAGTATGAAGAAAGAGTCTACAGAATGGGAGAAAATCTTTTCCACTTGCACCTCAGATAGGGCATTAATTACCAGGTATACAAACAACTCAAGAAACTTAAAACTAAAAAAAAAAGAAAGAAAGAAAGAAAGAAACCCACAAATAACCAAATCAATAAATGGACAAAGGAATTTAACAGACCTTTCTCAAAAGAAGAAATATGAGCTGGGCACAGTGGCTCATACCTTAATCCCAACTGGTCAGTAGGCTGAGACGGGAGGATCATGAGTTCAAAGCCAGCTTTAGCAAGTGAGGCTTTCTAAGCAACTTAGCGAGACCCTGTCTCTAAGGAAAATATAAAAAAGGGATGAGGATGTGGCTCAGTGGTTAAGTGCTCCTGGGTTCAATCCCCAGAAGGAGAAGGAGGAAAAAAAAAAGGAAGGAGAAGAAAAAGAACGAATGGTCAACAAATACATGAAAAAATGTTCAACCTCTCTAGTGGTTGGAGAAATGCAATTCAAAACTATGCTTGGAGATTCCTCATAAAACTAGGAATGGAACCACCTTTTGACCCAGTTATCCACTTCTCAGCATATATTCAAAGGATTTAAAATCAGCATTCTATAGTGACACAGCCACATCAATGTTTATAGCAGCACAATTCACAATAGCTAAACTATGGAGCCAAACTAGATGCCTTTCAATGGATGAATAGATAAATAAATTGTGGTATATATGCATAACAGAATATTATTCAGCCATAAGGAAGAAGGTCTTTATGACTTTTGCTAGTAAATGGATGTGTCTGGAGACTATTATGCTACGTGAAATAAGCCAATCCCCCAAAATCAAAGATTGAATGTTTTCACTGATCTGTAGAAGCCAATCCACAATAACAAGGGTGGGGATAATAGAAATTCAGTTGATTAGACAAAGGGAAATGAAGGGAAGGCAGGAGCGATAGGAATAGGAATATGACATAATTTGTCATTTGATGGACATTTGAATCTGACATAATTTTCCTATGTACATATATGAATACACCACAGTGAATCTCAATATCATATACATCCACAAGACTGGGATCTTAATTAGAATAAGATATACTCCATGTTTGTATAAATATGTCAAAATATCCTCTACACTCATGTATAAAAAAAGAACAAATAAAAACAAGATGCCTCAAATCTAAAGTAAATATTAATAATTGCTGGGGAGGATGTGGGGACACTGGGACCCTTATACATTGTTGATGAGATTGTAAGATGACACAGTCATTTTGGAAAACAATTTGGAAGTTGTTCAGAATGTTAATTATAGAGTTACCATATATCCCTGTATATTAATCAGGATTCTCCAGAGAAATAGAACCAATAAATAGGGGTGTGTGTGTGTGTGTGTGTGTGTGTGTGTGTAAAGGGGGAGAGGGAATAGTTTTTTTGTTTGTTTGTTTTTAGTACTGGGGATTGAACTGAAAGGTGTTTAACCACTGAACCACATCCCTAGCCCTTTTTAAATTTTTTGTTTTTGTTTTTATTTTGAGACAGAGTCTCACTAGGTTGCTCGGGGCCTTGCTAACTTGCTGAGGCTGGCCTCAAACTTGTGATCCTCCTGCCTCAGCCTCCTGAGATGCTAGGATTATAAGTGTGTGCCCCCATGCCCCGTAGAATAGAATTATTTTAAGGAATTGGTTCCCCTGGTTGTGGAGGATAGCAAGCCCAAAATCTGCAAGATCGGCCAGCAGCCTGTTGGTTCAAGGAAGAATTGATGTAGCAATTTGAGTTCAAAGGTAGTGCTGTCAGAATTCTCTTTCCCTACAAATGTCAGTCTTTTTGCTTTGAGGCCTTCAACTAACTGAATGAGGCCCACCTAGATTCTGCTTTGCTTAAAGACTATTCATGTAAATGTTAACCTCATTTTAAAAATATCTTCACAGCAACATCCAGATACCTTTGGCCTGGCTATCATGGCCTAGCCAAACTCACCAAAAAAATTAACCATCCACCCAGCAATCTCCCAGACATATCCAAGAGAATTAAGAACATATGTTCAAATATGTTCAACTATACATAAATCCTCATAGCAGTATTATTCATTGTGTTCATCAGCTTTACATCACTATGACCAAAATACCTGTCAAGAGCAACTTCGAGGAGGAAAAGTTTATCTTGGCTCATGGTTTTAGCAGTTCAGTCCATGGCTGACTGCTTTCATCCATCTGGTCCCGAGGTGAGACAAAACATCATGGTGGAAGGGCATGGTGGAGGTAAACTGTTGTGCTTATGGCAGCCAGGGAGCAGAGAGAAAGGAGCTACAGGGAAGATGAACCCATTCAGCGCATGCCCCCAGTGACCCACCTCCTCCAGCCACACCCCACCATCTACAGTGACCACCAAGTTAGTGCCTTGGAACTAGGATGAGCTGATCAGGTTATGGTTGTCATAATCAAGTCGTTTCACCCCTGAATATTTCTGCCTTAACACAGGAGCTTTTGGAGGACACCTCATATTCAAACCGTAACATTCATAATAGCCAAAAAATGTAGGAACAATCAAATGTCCATCAAATGACAAATGGATGAACAATGTGCTATATGCATACAACGAGTTATTAGTTGGCCATAAGAAGAAATGAAATATCAAAATAGACTACATTGTGGGTGAACCTTAAAAACATCATAAAAAATAAAAGCAAGCCATACCCAAAAGGCTATATGTAAAAATTGCATTTTTATGAAATGTGCAGAATAGGCAAGTCCATCGAGACAGAAAATAGATTAGTGGTTTCCAAAGGTTGGGGGAAGGAAGAAACAAAGAGTAGCTGCCATAGAGATGGGCTTTCTTTTGGGGTTATGGAAATATTCTGATGTTACGTAGTAGTGATGGTTGCCCAACTCTGAATATACCCCTAAAACACTGAATTGTACACTTTAAAGAAGTGTGAATTTTATGGTATATGAATTATATCTTAGGAATCCTGTTAAAAATACTTAACATTCCAAATATAAATGGTCTTGGCTACATTAGCAGCAGGAGTTGCTTCTAAAGGCAGTGTATGCTGAGTCCCACATATGAAGAGTTAGAGGGGCAAGAGATGGACACCACTGCTAACTGGGCATGTGTCCTGTGGATAGGTATTACCACCCTTGTTTTTGCACATTGGGAAACTGAGAATTCCTCGTGGCCAGTCAGCTAGTATGCTGGGGTCAGACCCAAGTCTGTCTGTCATCAGGCCGGTTCCCCATCACTTCACTACATTGCTCCTAAAGGGGAGACCCAGGCCCAGGCTGAACAGAGAATGACCAGACCTTCTGCTTAAGTGTGGGCCAGTGGATTATTCTCAAAGGGCAAAGATATGAAAGGCTGAAGGATGTTTTGGGGAAAAGGCAAAGGATTAAATACAAGGGAAAGTTGTTACTTTATGATTTAAAAAAAATAAGGTTTAATTTTTTTTTTAATGGTAAAGAATGCCAGAAAAGATTAACAAGGAAAGTGACACAAAAGTGGCGGGGACCACAGGATCCAAGACAGCAAAGGGAAGAGCAGAAAGAAAGAACGTCAGGGCAGGGCCAGCGTGACATAGACTGGGGTGACCAGCTGACTTGACATAGCTGTGTTGCCAGGGGGGTTGACCAGAAGCCAGGTTGTGGTGTTCCTGAAGCTGAAACCAGAGAAGGCATTTCTCATGTAGAGATCAGTGGCACCAAAGGAGGTCACCCTGAGATGATGCTTCAGGGACCAGGGCCAGTGCAGGGGCCTGGGAGCAGAGTCAACTCTTGTTGAAGTTCTTTCTTATTTTATTTTTATAGTTGTAGATGGGCAGAATGCCTTTATTTTATTTGTTTTATTATTATTTTTAATATGGTGCTGAGGATTGAACCCAGTGCCTCACGCATGCTAGGCAAGCACTCTACCACTGAGCTACAGCCCCAGCCCCTGTTGAAGTTCTTTTACAGGGAATTTTAATGTGGGGTTCATGGATTCTTAGGGAATCCCTAGATAGACATTGAAGGATTCTCTAACCCTCAAATAGTGTATGGAAATAAATGTTTTGTATGTGTGTACCTTTCTTCTGGGGAGAATATTATCACGGTTTTAAAGCATCTATGAAAGTAAAAAGATTAAAAAATTATTTAGAATGCTAGGCTAATTTTCTGGCTCTGTGATAGATTATGTTAAATGGTCTGGCACTCGTCATTTTTGGAATAAAAATGAATTCTTAGTGAATGATCTCACTGCCTGCAGGGCAGTCTGATTCAGTCCTGGCATTTGATAGAACTTGTTAGGGGATTAGGTAAGACAGGATGTTGGTACATTGGAGGTCATTAAACCAAGAAGGGAAGGAAAAAAATTGTCGTCTTGCTAAATATATTGTGGAGTTAAACTGAATGCTGAATAACTAAGGGACGCTCTCTGTGCTCTGTGCCAACACCTTCAAACCCTGCTTAGAAACAGACCGGAATGATGGAGATAGCTCCCTCTAGACATAGGGCACTGCTACAAACAAATAAATGAAAACAATGTCTGTCTTTCTAAGAAATATTGTTTTAGTTGTCCTTTTATGGAGGAGACATGGAAGGTTGTAATTTCTTGGCTTACATATGATTTTTATAAGTGGTTCAACTAGTCCAGAACTTAGAGAAGCAACAAAGGCTACCTTTACCCCTGGTGACCAACATTCTCACATTTCCAGTTTCAAGACAAAGAGACCAGTGAAGACTATGTCACAGAGAATCAATTTGTATGAAAGATTTTATTAGAGGCAACTGCCAAAATTTATTTTCTACCTGCTTTTCCTTCATACTCTTTTTTTGTTTTGTTTCATTTTGGCTATCTTCAATATTATTTTGATTTTACTATTTAGAAGAGGTTTTAAATAGTAAAATTTACTTTTAAATATTAAAATACTGAAAATTCTTTCTCCCTCTTTCTGATCTTTGCTCAGACTTCTGTCTCTATCAGTAAAAGGAGGTTGGACCTGGTGATCTTCAAAGTCCCTTTCAGCTCTCCTGATCCATGGTTTAAATTCATTATGAAAAAAAAAAATCTGGAAAACAGTGGAAAATGCCGCATGGACAAGCGTAATCCACAAACTCTCCCTGTGGACACAGCAGCTTCTGCTGCTTCTGACCCTTCCTGTAATCTGCTTCCTATTCTTGCCCTCCTCAGCCTGCCGGGAGTCATCCATGGACTTGGATGTGGGAGAGAGGGCAGAAGGGACAGAGGGGTTTGGCACTCAGGACAGAGAGTGCAGGAGGAGCCTGATGACGATTTCAGGGTCTGCAGCAAGACTGGAGTTGGCCCTGCCAGTGCCATGTGGTTATGGTACATAGGACCCTGGGCCACAGCCCCAGATTCTCTGAAGGTTATGTGACCACAGCAAGATTAAGCACTATGGGTGTGTTACAAGGCACATGGTGGTGTGAACAAAGAAACTAAATCCAGAGGGAGAAGCTGAGTTCATCTTGTGAGGAAGGAGGAGCAGGAAACAGAGGCTTCTCAGAGAAATGAGAGGCCATGGCAGGCGATGGCAGCTGGGGAGGAAGGCCAAGAGCAAATATGTGCTCAGTCTCCCGACAGGGTTAAATTTGGGAATAGATAAGATGTGGCCAAAGATTTGAAGGCCAGTGAAGGCAGGCAGATCCTTAGGGCAGTGTGTCTTTCTTCTCTTGTCCCCTCTATATGCATCTATCACTTCACCCTGCAGATACTTGGTCTTCATTCATTTAGTGGTGAGCAAGAGAGGCAAGATCCCTGCCACCATAGGTCTCTCATAGGTCTGGGAGAGAGATGGACGAATGAATACTAAATAAACACATAGATTTTGATGACCCTCAAAGGAACCCAACAGAGAGATACATGGCTCTTAGGGAGAAAACAGAGATCATTAACAGAGATGATGTCTCTGAGGAGACACAGTGGGAGAGAAGTAACCAGCCAGGCCAAGAGAGAAGAAAAGAGGGTCTAGGCAAAGAAATAGCAAGGGCAAGGCCAGACAAGGGCTTTGCATGGTCAAAGTCCAAGAAGTGAGAGAGGGTGGTAAAAGAAGGTGAAGAACAATTAGGGGGCATATTTTATTTGAAGATCAATGGAAAAAATTGAGATTTTATAAAGAATAGTGACATAACTTTTTAAATTTTAGGATCACTTTGGTTTCTATGTGGAGCATAAATTATAGTAGGGTATGCAGGAAAAAAGTCAGCATAGCAGCCCTGAGATTGCTGCCCCTCCAAAGGCCTGCTTGCCAACAGGGCACTTGGCTGGCATCTGGAGCCTGGACTTCAGAAGTATCCTTACCATTCTCTAACTCATAGTGGTGCTGTTTTAAAGCATTTGTACCAACCGTGTGGTTTATGTTGAACACCTGCTTTCCTTTTGGGATCCTGGAATTCTGGTATGTTTCTGGCAAAAGGTGCCTTAATGACCAGCTATCTGTAAAATCCTTGGACACAGAAACTCTATCGATCTTCCTTCTAACAGCACTGTACACTTATTATAATTTGATGCTAAGGGAGTCAAGGACGACTTGTGTGATTCCACTGAGAGAAGACTCTGGGGAACTTTCTCTTGGTTTCCTTCCCATTCACCTTTTCCCACGGCTGCTTTTACTTTGCATCCTTTTGCTGTAAGAAATCATACCCATGAGTACAACATATGCTGAGTCCTGTGAGACTGCCCAGCAGTGGTCTTAGGGACACCTGCCTGCCAGGAAGAAATTAAAAACAGAAAGACCAGTTACTGTGACAATAGTGGCATGCCAGGTGAGACATAATGGTTGATGGAGTCAAGATGAAGAGGAGTAGACAGATTTCAGATATCATTTGAAGGTAGAATTGATGATGTTTGCTGAGGGACTAGTAGACTTTCCAGGTGGGGGGAAGGAGGCGGTTAAAGACAACTCCTAGGTTTTTGGCTGGCACAGCTGCGTCTCACCTCTGTGAGATGCCTCATGTCTCACTTGTCTTTAAGGTTCTTGGTCCAACTTGTTGTAGCCCTCACTCATGTGACAGTGATCAGCTGTGTGTGGACCCCACCAGCTTCGTGCGGGGTTGGCCCAGCAGCACCTTGACTTGTGTGAGACACTGTAGACCTACTTGGCAGCACACCCATGCAACCTGGAAATCAGAGAGCACCTGCCTTTGCAGATGAGGTTGGCAGTCATGTGCAACTCCCCAGAAAAGGCTTGGACTTGGCAAGTTTTTCTGGATAGTAGAGCAGAGCAGAGGTGAAGTTCTCAGAGAGGAGGCGGAGAGCCCTCCACAAATCCAGCCTAGTGATAAAGCTGCTGATGCCATCCCTGTGTTAGAAATTCCCCTTCACTAATGTCGACAAGACACCCCAACACACACACTCATCTACCTCCTTCCCGGAATTTAGTCACTGGCTGTCTGATACCACAGATAATTCCTAAAGTAAGGATGGAAAATATGGTACAGGAGCCCTAAAGCTGCCCCTGCCCCCAATACCACCTCAGAGTGTGCTTCAGGCATTTTCTGTTAAGCTTTGCCAGGGATGGTGGCACTTTTCAGAGATTGGAACCCAGAATGAGATACTTGATATGATGTGTTTTCATTGCCGTGTCCAGAGACCAAGCACAAATGCCATAGCTTATATTTCACCTTTACAGAACAGTCCAGGCTACTTTTAATAAGAGAGCCTGATAGTGCTATTTAAGAAACTACAATAGGAAAAAATTATACATTGTAATACACTTCATGAAATATAATCCTGTTAGTACTAACTACCCAATCAATTAATTTTTATGTACCTAATTAAATTATTGTAGGACCTGCAGCATTGTGACATTCCCTTGATATTTTACTGATAGCACATTGGGTCGTGTTTCCTCTCAGGAGAGCAATGCAATCCCTTCAAATTGTAGTGGATGTCACTGTTGTGTAGGAAAGAGAGTTCTCTTTAGAGTCAGACAAGCTTGGATTCAGACGGCATGGTACTGCCTCTCCAGCACTATGACCTTAGGCAAAGCACTATGCCTCTCTGAGCCTAGGCTTTCTCTTCCACCAAATGGGCTAATAGTACTTGTAAAAGTTTCCAGCACAGTTCCTAACAATTAGAAGTTTTCAATAAAGAAAAATTATGGTGATGATGGTTATGCATCATTTAAAAAGCTAGTATTCCATTCACTATGTGCGGAATCTACAAGAACCCCGAAAATATTTCAAGGGAGGTATTTTCAAAACTTGTTTCTTTTTAGCTATTTCTCTTTTCTGAATTATTAATAGCAAGTAGCTCTGACTGTGCCCTCCTTTTATGGTAGAGGTGAAACTCTGAATTCTACTGTATTTGAGAACATAAATACCTTGAATGTCGAAGTAAATTCTCTAACTATGGTTCTCCAGTTAGAATAACTAGGTCCCAGCACCTGAAATGTGTAAGTGGAAACTTTCAGAGGTTTTTTTTTTTCTTTTTTATCTTAAATAATTGTCTCCATCCTGTCTTAAATGTCCTCATCTTTCCCCCTTCTTTCTCTATTGCAACAAAAAAGTACATTTCCTTTTATTGCCTTCCCATGCCAGTAGAGCAAAACAAAACCCACAAGATCTATGATTCAGAGGTCATCTTCTTTATTCAAATGACTGTCTAAATAATTTGAAAGGTATATTTAAAAAATCCATCTCTGTAGTTTCCAAAAAAAATTAACATCGGTTTACCCCTTTCCTTTTAAAACCATTCTGGCCATAAGATGGTGTGTGACTACTCCATTTAGTCTTTCTAAATGTGAATAAAGACTCCATGGCTGTTCAGAGGTAGCATTTCTGTCAGCAAACCTGTTGTTAAAATTTTGATAATACTTTTATACAACTTGTGACCAGCAAAATATTTGAGATTTCACCTTTTCTGGAAGATAATAGTCTCTAAATGCTTTTGGAACTAAGTTCTGAACTCTCGTTTTGTTTTCTGACCACTATAACTTATCTTTCTACTCAATCCAGAGGGGAAAAGTGAAGGAATGTGTGTGTGTGTGTGTGTGTGTGTGTGTGTACATATGGAGGAGTCATTTGTGAACCCCCAAAATCATAGTCTGACTGTAGGCAGATGTGGCATTTGAAGCTAGAAAATCGGATTAGCTTACTGGAGTCATCCACGTACCATTGCATTTGGGACATTGGGCAATATCAGGTTTTTTTCCTTAGTGAATCTTTTACCTCAAGTGATGATATTAATACATTGGAGAGAATTAGTTTAACAACTTTGTATCTAAAAGCATAATGTCACTGTCCTTGAAGTTAGACAAATGTGAATTAAGGTTCAAACAAAAACATAAATCAGTATTCTGCATATTTTGTTTTTTGTGTTCTTCACATCACTCTGAAATCCAGTAAGGTAGAAAGAAGTGATTAGGGTAGAAGAGACATAGGGAGCAATATTGGAAATCAGAAGGGCATCAAACCACTTTTGTATTTCTTAGAAATTATATTACTAGTATTAGATTCATGGTGTAGATAGAAATACCTCCACCTGTAGTTTCCTGGGGAAAAGCAAATAGGACTGTGCTCATCAGATCCTATTAAAGCCACTAAGAAAATCTTAGCTAAGAGTTGAGTGGTAGGGATAAAGAGAGCAATCAGCCTTATTTGTACAAGAAGTACTTTCTAGAAAACCTGATCATTTCACAACTAATTGGTATAAATGTTCCCTTGCCCACTGTTTGCAGCTGGAGACCCTCTTGTACTTTTTTAGGACTGCTGTTGTAATTAAATGCCATTTGCTTTTCCTTAGCTTAAGAATGCAGTTCCCACTGATTTTTTGCTGTTAAGTAAATTCAAGATTATACAAGAGGGAATTACATACAGATAATTTCCCATATCTGGGATAGGCACTTTACTTGAAAGTGAATGAATAGTAACCATTCAGATTATCTCTTTTAAAACTTTCCCCTGGCTTCTCTAACAGTAAATATGAAGAAATGAAAAAGCAGTGCTTTCATGCTTAGTGTAGCATTACCATATGTTCTCACCCACCTTTTCCTAAGAGCAGTCTGGTGAGCCACTTCAAGAGTTTGTGAGGTCTTTGGAAATCAATCTAGCTTAAAATGCCATTAGGGCAGGAAGTGTCCATGGCTCTCGTACTCACCATTGTTTTGAGACATCTAGACAGTGCACAGAGCCTGGGAGAGGCCAGTAAGTCCTAGTGGAATGAATATGTCAGGTGTTGTCCTGTGGGCTTCTGGGTTCTGACATACCTCCAAGAAAGCTAAGATAGGAGGCAATCTATTTAGCTGTATTGTCCACTAACCACATGTGGCTTCTTAAGTTTAAATTACTTAAAATGGATTAAAGTTAAAATTCAGTTCCTATTCACACAAGATAAATTTCAAGTACTCAACAGCCACATGAGGGTGGTGGCTACCATAATGGAAAACTATGAAGGTTGAGTGTTTCCATCAGCACAGAAAGTGGTATTAGACAGCACCATTAGAGTATTAATAGTGGCCTAAGTTAATGGCCTCAGTTTTTAAAAGTGAAGTTCCCATGTGACTGTAAAGTACACTCAATACAAAGAGCCCTTTTATGCCTCTTGCCCCTAGAACTCAACCTACGAAAGATAGGTAGCCCACCGAGGTGGCTGTCTCTTTGAGACCGATAGCCAGATAACATTGATATTGTTGACAAGACTGTCGTTCAGTTGATACAAATTTGTTTAGCTACACTAGTTGTTAAAATAGTAAAATATCTGTATGAGTTAATATAGACCTGCTGTTTTAAGCTCCTCCACTACGTTCTTCTTATGCCCCAGCAGTATTAGCCATTTCTCTAGGATTCTCCAAACCTCTCTTCAGTCCACCAAATGAGTAAGTTAATGTCTGTCCCATGCCCCAGGGGTAGGAGACTACTCAAGGCTGCTTTCCCAGCACGACAGGCCTTGAACTGGTGGGCACTGCCTTTAGCCTCATGTCTTTAGGAGGCACCACTTCCTCAGGGTCTTTCCAGAGACTCCCCTCCCCTATCACTGCTATGGCCTAGATTCACATCACAGAACCATTGGCCTCAAGAAGACCTTATAACCATTCTCATCCAGCCTCCTTATTTTACCCAATAAATCCAGTCCCTGAGAGTCACTCATCTAGTTTGTGGCTGATGCAGACATAAAACTCCTAATGTGAAACTTTTTTATTTGTTTGGTTTTGCAGCATCTTCCTGTCCATTTCCTTAACTGTGAAATGGGGATTAATAGCTTGATTTCTTTATACCTCACAAAATTGTTAGTAAAAAGAAAAATGATGCCCAGAATTCCGTGTGTGTCAACACTCTTGTACACATTCTCATTTAATCCTCACAAGAACCTGTGGGAGGTGTTAGGCTCCGAGGCAGTGAGTCACCTGCCCAACATAACAGAAAAAAGCTAGTGTGAGCAGAAAGCTGTACATCTCTCGTGGCTTGGAAAGCTGCACACTCTTTTTACGTAAGATAACATAACCATGTGGCATCACTAGTGTTTAGCCTGTGGCATTCAAGATTTAGTGACACTGAAGGTAGTAACTTTATTCCAGTGATGCACTTTATTTATTTATTTATTTATTTTTCTTTGATAATGTGCCAATTGCACAGACTTTGGTTCAGCATTGAAACAGAAGTGGGCTGCTTTGAAGTATATTTTTAAAATGAGAGTATCCAAATTTGTAATTAGCTTTACAAATACTGATTATACAGTTGGAGGATCTAAAGAGCTTCAGGAAAGCATTTGTGTTATTAGTGGTGATTTTTTTTTTTTTTTGGATTTTCCCCCACCCAAGCAATTAAAAAAATAAAGTAGGCTCTTTGAGGAGTCATTTCCTCTATTACCACCTTATTTTTCACATCTTAGAGTCCTCATGTGCTTAGAAAATTAACCATACATCTGATTGTGGCAAAGAAAAATCATTTATAAGTCATTTTACCTACTTTGATACCCAATTTTCAGGAGAATACTTCTTAAATTATAAATGGAGAAGCCACAGTGAAGGAAATGGTCCACTTCTCAATACAGCTTTGGTCTTTGGATCATTTTAACAGAAACAATTCCTACTTTTAAGTGAGACTATTGGGAAAGATAAATTTAATTCACTTCCAGAGTAAAGTTGAAACATTTTGAACCCCTTCCCCCTACACCTTAGCCATTTTATAGTATGTGGTGCAGAAATTGAGTTTATAGATAAGGGAAAGAGTGAGGTTATTTCATTCCATATAACAAAAAAATATGTTTTAATTTTCTCTTATTAGCATATGAAAATTGTGGCATTCTCTACACCAAATATTCTGTAAGTTCACATATATATAAAGGGGGAAAGAAAGAAAGCTTATTAGAAAAATCTATAAATGGAAAGGGACTTGAGGCTGAAAGCCCTGCTGTTGCAATCCTAATTTGTGTTCACTGTTGGGAAGAATACATTCGTGTATATGCATGTTAAAATATGTATCATGGATATGCCCCCATGTCTCTCCATGGACACCTGTTTTGTATTGTGTAAGAGTCTCTCATCTTTCTATTATGCACTTCATGCCAATACAGGACCTTCAGTGAGTTTACTTTTATCTCCAATTTTCTTGGACTTTGCACCATTTTTCTGCTTTGTGTAGGAGCTATAGATGGTGTTAGCAAAAGAGTGGGAAAGTATCATTCATGATTTACAGTCAGACGTGGCGTCATGGTAATAAAACACTAGGCTCCAATAGATCATTGAAATAACAAAGCTCACATTCCTTCAAACATATTAGGGCATAAGAAGGCCTGATGAGTGGGCACATACTTTCAAAACTCGCCAGCCGCTTATTCTTATCCCAGTGCACCCAACATTAAATGAGTTAACCTGTGCAAGACAAATGGCACCAGAGATGGCATATTGAAACACATGTGAAGGTGAGCCATCATTATTAGCGTGTATAATTGATTTTGTCTTCACATCTCCTTCTGTTTCTGAGGCCATGCTAAGGAACAGCATAATGTCTAAAAAGAAGAAAACATGAAAAGAAAGGAAGCCAAAGCCCTCAGGATTGCAGAAGCTGAATCTTCAGCCCACAATCAGTGGTTTCCTTCTCATTGGTAACATGTGAATTATGTCTATACTCCCACACCCCTTCCATGTTAAGTTGTATAGGCAAGTCATGACTTTCCCATTGTGCACCTCTGACTCAGTGGGGCCTAATGAGGTCCACTCAATGGTGAACTTACATTAACCCCATTTCAAATGACATACGACAAAACAGCAAGATGCTCTTTATCGTCTGTCTGAGAAAAAATAAAATAAAATATCCTAAGTTTGATCACCACTGATTAGAACTTTTGTAAAGATGTGTGGGGTGCAACTGGATCTTTCTGTGTCCATAATAAAGTAGGTAATTAGCAAATTCATCAGGCACTCATGCTTCTGGGAAGAGTGTAAATTCATGTGGCCTCTCTAGAAGGTCATTAGGACCCTTAAAGTTCAAGCCACTTGACTCGGTAATTCTTTCTCTAGGAAGCCACCTAAGAAAATGTCCAGAAGTTTAGACAAATCTGATAGTCAGATATATCCCTCAAAGTGAAATTGGTAATAACACAAAACCTGTAATTCTAAAACTGAAAGAAATAGTCAAATAAAATGCATTTCTGTAGAGTATAAAATCACATAAATATTAGAAAGCATGTTTGTAAGTGATTTTTAATAACTTAGGAAAATATTTGCATTCATATAACTTACGTTTTATTTCATAATTAAACTTAAAAAGTTGAAACAACGCTCTTGAATATGTTTGTGTATCTGAAAAGAATACTGATCCACAATCCCTTGTCTGCTCTATAAAACAATTGCCAAGCAACTATGCAATGAAGGAGCATATCTTCTATCTTCTAAGAACTTGTCCCCAGTTCTAAAGCCAAAAGCTTTGGGGGGTTGTTTGGTCACATTATGTTATTTGTAATTGTTTTGGTAGAAAAACCTGAGCTGAACTGATGTAAGGCACTATTTTATCCCACTTACTAAAAGTAAGCCTCTATTTTTGTACAGAATTATTCAATGTGTTTATTAAGGGTGCTACTCCAGAATCCCTTGGGGTAATATGTAATGAGTTGTAGTTGCATCACAATACTCTCTAAAATCTAAAAGAAATAATCTAAATTCTGAACTGTGTCCACCCCCAGGAGTTATGGGTTAAGGACCCACACAACAAAACATCACTAGTGATTTCACTGGTGCCAACGTTGCCATTACTCTTTAATTTTTTATTTTATACCTTCCATATTTTCCACAAATTCTACAATAAGCACATATTAATTCATCATCAGAAAAATAAATATTGCTAATTTTAAAATAAACACATTTAAGGTATCAAAGAAACAAAATGTCAGACTTTACAAGTCAATTATTTGATGAATATGGAAAGCAGTATGGAGATTCCTTGGAAATCTGGGAATGGAACCACCATTTGACCCAGCTACCCCTCTCCTCGGTCTATACCCAAAGGACTTAAAAACAGCATACAACAGGGACACAGCCACATCAATGTTTATAGCAGCACAATTCACAATAGCTAAACTGTGGAGCCAACCTAGATGCCCTTCAGTGAATGACTGGAGAAAAAAAAATGTGGCATATATACACAATGGAATTTTACTCAGCAATAAGAGAGAATAAAATCATGGCATTTGCAGGTAAATGGATGGCATTGGAGAAGATGATGCTAAGTGAAGTTAGCCAATCCCAAAAAACCAAATGACAAATGTTTTCTCTGATATAAAGAGGCTGACTCATAGTGGGGTAGAGAGGGGGAGCATGGGAGGTATAGATGAATTCTAGATAGGGCAGAGGGGTGGGAGGGGAAGGGAGGGGGCAGGGGGTTAGTAAGGATGGTGGAATGTGATAGACATCATTATCCAAAGTACATGTATGAAGACACGAATTGGTGTCAACATACTTTATATAAAACCAGAGATATTAAAAATTGTGCTGTATATGTGTAATAAGAATTATAAAGCATTTCACTGTCATTTATTTTTAAATAAATAAATGTCATAGGGCTTCTACCTTGGTGGAGCCCTGGCATTTTTGGGGCTCATTTGTCATATTCTATTATGTGACTTGGTCAAGAGACACAGCCAGAGAGACAGGAAGTTAGTAGAGAGGTTGTAAAGAGCAGGTGTGAGATAGCAGGAGCAAGGCAGGAATTGTTCACTTTCAAAGTTTATTAATGGACAACTCTTCTCCACTAGGTGGACACTCACTGACCTATCACAAGGTTGCCCTGCAAAACTTTGGGGTCCATGTCTGAATGGATTGCTGTAGCCTTCTCATCTCTCCCTTCGCCCAGTTCCCTGCATCCTAAGACTCGAAGCCAGGACAGGACCTGGAAAAATTATATGTAAGTTTTGACTAAGGTTTCTTTTCCTTAACCAAACAATATAAAAGTTTTCTTAGGTAATAGTAACAAATAGCTTAAGCAAATATGCATTACCTTTGTTTTAACGAAGTATCATGAGAGTTATAATTGAGGAAAGGAGCAGGGGTTGGAATCTCCATGTTAGCGGTTCCTTAACTCAGTGGTTTTTAAACTTTAAGCTTGCATCAGAATTACCTAGAGGGCTTGTTAAATTACAGATTGCTGGGCCTCACGCCCAGAATTTCTGATTCAGAAAATCTGAATTCTACTGAATTCAAGGTCAATGCCAGAAATTTGCTTTCCAACAGTTTTCCAAGTGATGCTAGTGTAGCCAGGTCACGGACTCCACTTTGAGAATCACTACCTTAACTCAAATGTGACTGGAAAGATGAATGATAGATATAAAACTGTGACTTTAGTATTAAAAACTATTAAATTATTATATGAAAACTTTACTTAATGCATTGACACATCTCAACAAATCATTTTAGGGTCTACTCAGGACCTTCACACTTGAAAATCCGGCCACATAGTTGCCATTACTCCCTGCCAGCCTTCCTCCTACTGGTCTCAGTCATTCTTTGCCCTTGGTTTTCAAATGATGTGACTAATGGTGCTGTTATTAGTCTAAAACAATGACTGCAGTCCTTTAGCAGGTGTGCTCATCATGCTTTTAGATACACTCAAAAAGAGAAATCTTTTTTCCCCTGGGTTGGGAATGTATTGTCACCTTTCAAACTAAATCATCATTGTATTATTCCTCTTTCGTACATTGAAGTCTGACTTGATTTCCAGAACACATTCGAGGGAGACAACATCTCCAATAAATACCCTAAGTCAGCAAGTTCAGGTTTCTGTGGGGTCTAAGTTCCCAGGACTGACATGTTTTGAGGATTGGCTTGTATGTTAGCTATCAAACAGGTCAATCACCTGTATTCCAAGGATAAGAATTATTTATCCCATTATAATAGAAAGAAGTAGGAGAGTTTGGCTAAATAAATGCACACTGGATATATATGAATATACACACAACTATACACATGTGAATGGATATGCATTTTACATATTTCTGAGCTCTCATTTTAGGAATTGTGTTTCTTCCTTCCTTTCTTTCTTTCTTTTCTTTTTCTTTCTTTCTTTCTTTCTTTCTTTTTTTTTTTTTTTTTGTGTGTGTGTGTATGTGTGTGGTGCTGGGGATTAAATTCAGGGCCTCACACATGCTTTGCAAGCACTGTATCACTGAGCTATATCTCCAGCTCCCATTTTAGAAATTTTAAACATTTTTTCTTTTCCTTCATTGAATCAATATGAATGTAAAAGTAGTATGACTGATGCTGTCCAGGAAAACATTCAAGAAATTGCTGGGCATTTTAAATCTGTGGATGAAGCACTGTGATTTATAACATTTTTCTTGGATATGGTAAATGTTATCATTCAAAGCAGTACTCAGGATTTACAGTTCTTTTATTATAATGCTCTAGAATGGAGAATAATCACTGTTTATAAAGCAATTGCCAAGCGACTATGTAATGAAAGAGCATATCTATCTTCTAAACATTAATGGAGCCCCAAATCCCAGAAATAGGTCAGGAAGAGAAGACAAAAAGTGATAGGTGGTGGAATATTCTAGAGTGGAATTAACCCAGAGCTGTCTTCTGGGGTGGCCCAAAGGATGAATGGGTTGGTATAAGGGATGACAGAGTTGAGAGTGATAGAGTTAGTTACTGTATCCTTACAAACTTTACCATCTCAAGAGGGGTGGAAGGGAAAGGGAGGGAGAAGGGGAATTGCATCGATGGTGGAAGGAGACCCTTATCATTATACAAAATACATGTATGAAGATGTGAATTTGGTGTCAACATATCTTATATACAAAAATACGATAAATTGTGGTATAAAGGTGTAATAAGAATTGTAATGCAAATAATAATAATAGGGCTCATGTAAAAAATAAATAAATAAAAATTTTAAAAAAACTTTACCATCTCTATCAAGTGCTAGTTATTTCATATAGCATTTGGAAGGAAAGTTGTCAGTTTATGAAGCATCTTCACCATGAAGTGAAAGAAGGACTTGGATCAAATGTCCCTTGTGTTCCTCCTGCTTTGCCATTCTGTGAACCTCCCTGTTTACACATCATGCTTTCCTGTAGGGTGACCTGTGCTCTGGAGGGAAGAAGGCCTCTGTGATTCCTCAAGTGAATCTGGGTTTTGGTTTCCAGCCTGGATCACCCCCTCCATGCTTGGGCAGGGCACTTGGCCTCCAAGGACCTGGAGTGTCTCTGTAAAACTCAATACTGTGAACCTAAAACTGCTCTTAAAATATATTAATTTTAAAAAGCTGAATACCAGACAGTATGGCAAACCCTCAAAATACTGAACAGAATTACCATATGATCCAGTAATTTCACTTCTGGGTACACACTCAAAAGTGCACATAGGAATTTGAATGTATAACTTACACACTCAAGTTCATAGCAGCATTATACACTATAGCCAAAAGCTGGGAGCAGCTCAGATGTCCATCAACAGATAAATGGATAAATAAAAATTATTCAGCCTTAAAAATATGTGAAATTCTGATAATGTTACCATACAGATAAACCTTGAAAATACTAAATAAGGCAGATGCAAAAAGGACCATTACATGGTCCCATTTATATGAGGCATCTAGAGTTGCCAAATTCAGAAGCAGAAAGTTGAATTGTGGGTGTTGGAGACAGAGGAATGGGTAATTGTTGCTTAATGAATATAAGGTTTGAATTTGGGAAGATGAAAATGTTCTGGAGATGGATGGTTGCACTAAAATGTGAATGTACTTAATGTCACAAAACTGTATATTTTTAAATGATTAAAATGAAAATTTTTTGTTACTTACGTTTTACCACATTTTTTTTTTTAAACCCAAATACCATGGCTCACCTTCACTCAAGAATGCTGGGCAGAATCACTAATTCGTTCTTGGTGGTGACTTTGTAGTTTGTGAGGGGGGAATAAAAACAGACCATGACACCACTCACCCCTCTTTTCCTGCTACCTTTTGGGCAATTTCCAAAGATGGAAGAGGTAAGGATCTGCTGAGCAGGATACCTCAGTCTTAGGAATGGGTTTCCCATTGGAGTAAAGATACACCTGTGGGAAACCATTAAGGAAATTTGCCATTAACATCCGTAGTCTCTACCAAAATGCCATTTACACCCAGAGGAAATCTGTCACCTATGCTCCTGTCACAGGGCTGCTCCTGTTCTTCCAGAATGTGTTCATAAACTGATTCAATCCCAGAGCACGGTGCCAACAGTGCCACAGAGCTGTGTGCTCAACTGTGGCTTATGACAGGCCTTGTTCTCTGGAGGAGGACACATAGGGAGAAACCAGTGAATGAGGACTTGCCGCAAGAGTCCCACATAATAGAAAAGGAAGGCTTTGAGAGGAAATTAATAGTGTTGGGCTCCCCACTATGGGGCTTCCGATTTTTATGATGCCTCTTTACAATGTCCAAATGAAGTATAATTTATGCATCATCATCAGCTCTCTACACTATTGAGAACAGGCAGCATTGGATCCATAAGCCACAGAGCAGGTCAGTGGGTGGCCTGCACCCCTGGGGCCAACATGAAGGCTGAAACCCACCAGAATAGTCCATTGTACCCTACTTTTCTTGGATTTTGCTTTAAATTCAATGTTTCTAGAAAGCTGACCTTGAAAAACATCCAATAGGTTCTCATCAGGCCTAGTAGCCATATTTTCTTCAGATCCCCTTCACTACTGTCAGGCTATGTCCTTGGGGCTGACCAGGAGTAGGATTCATGAGGCATAGTACATAAGGATCCATGGTGTCAAAAAACTGAGAAATTGTTATCCTAAATTATCCCACCTTCTCCTTAAAGTATCAAGATTGTGTGTGGTAGGTATACACTCATACATGTGTATATTTGGCTTAAGGAATTTGTATAATCAAAACAGAGGTGAAATGATGTCATCGAAGTTAAAAGACATGTATATATAATGTATTTATGTATGTATGTATATATAGTCAGTCCCCTCATTCTCATGCCATACTTTCCAAATCTGCTGCTTTAATTAGGTAGTAGAGACTAGAACAGAGCAATGGAAGTTTCTGACTCACTTGCTATGATATCAAAAAGAAAATGGAATTAAAGGTTTTTGTAGAAAAGAAAACTCAGATCAGCAAGTCTAAGGGAGACAAAAATAAGGGCTTATTCATCTCTAACGTCCACACGGATCTACCAACATCCTATGCTTGAGTTGAAATGACATGGATATAGAATCCAATCAAAATAAATGTAGTCCCATGAGTTCAAAGACCATAATTTGAGGATGAACACACTGATACACACTCAGACAAATGATTCAAGATAAAGAAAGCCAGCAACGACAGACCCTTGGGGACCCTTCCTGTGGACCCTCGTGTTTCCGAGGAATCAGACAAGCCTAGTTTCAGATGCCAAATTCATGTTTACTGATGGCTTAGCTACCTGGAATCTGACTAACCAGAACCTGAATTAACTAACCTTCATATTCACCCACACCCACCCAGCCCTTCCCACACACCCCACCCTACCACACACACCCCACTTCCCTTTTTCAGAGACAAAACTCAGAAAACAAGATCGCTTTGGTTTTCAGTGAAGGGGGAAACATACCCTGGAGGATATTTGTCGCTGATCACAGTGACATGCTGAATCATTGAGAATGTTCAAATGTTTCAAAATTAGGAAAAGAAACTGCTTTGGAAAGCTCTTTAACAATAAGCATTTTCTAGTTATGGATTAACCAGAAAATCAAAACAAAAATCATCTTCTTGTCCTCAAATAGTCTAGTTAACTGAAATTTTATTATACCTACTGTTGTGCCTCAATAATAGTCTAAAAATGTTGACCAAGAAAAATGTAACATTACTTTTTATTCTTCTTGAGAAACTATGCACTTTTTGCCTTTTACCACTTTCCAGTGCTGTTCTTGTGTAGGAAATATCTAGACGTTGTGATATCATTAGTTTTAAGAGTAACATAAAATAATTTTATGAACCTATATGTTTAGCTTCTATAGTCATTGAGGAACTGTTGGCAAAATTTTAAAGTCAATTCTGTTTTGTTTTATTTTGTTTTGTTTTGTTCTGAAGAACCTATGATATCGCTGTTTGTAACAACTTCAGTTTCACAACTGTGTTCTTCAAACAGCATCATCAAATTTATTTTTCAGGGTTGGGGTTGTGGCTCAGTGGTAGAGTGCTCACCTAGCACACATGAGGCACTGGGTTCCATCCTCAGTTTTTAAAACTATATTTTAAAAATATAGTTTTCACTCTTTGCATACATCATAAATGTACAAAGATACTATCAGCATGATAAGATATGTTCATATATAAATTGAAATTTTCAGATGATATTTATTATAAGTCTTTAAAGAAACTGAGCTCTATTGTATTATAAAGCTGCCTACCAAGTGATACCAGTTGTACATACATGATTTTATCAGTTTGTTCTAATAGTTTTCAACCTGTTGACTTTTTAAGAAATGATTTGTGTGCTCTGTTTTGTAAGCATCTGTCACTAATGAAATGATATCTCTCTCTGAACCCTTATTTAACCCAGGGGATCATAGCATATCCTTCAAGGACACCCATTAGACTGGTCTTTGAGAGGCACTAGCTCCTATAGCTCTGTTGCAGCTAGAAAGTATGGAGAACCAATTTCATGATGATGAAACACATTTCAGCTCTTCCACCCCAGAACAGAATTTGCAAAGCTTTGCAAAATAGCAGAACTTTTGGAGTTGTAGTAGTGCTTAGTTAGAAACTAGAATCTTTTGTCTCTGGCTGATTTTTCCCGTATTCCATGCTGTATTTGTCACTAGGCTGAATTTTTATACTGGGTCCTATGTGTTAAGTATTCTTAATTTCCAGAAAAAGCCAGAATCGCCAGGCATAGTGGCAAACACCTGTAATCCCAGCAGCTCAGGAGGTGGAGACAGGAGGATTGTGAGTTCAAAGCCATCCTCAGCAACTTAGCAAGGTGCTAAGCAACTCAGTGAGACCCTGTCTCTAAATAAAATGCAAAAATAGGGCTGGGAATGTAGCTTAGTGGTTGAGTACCCCTGAGTTCCCAGTACCTCCCCCCACCCCCAAAAAAGAGCCAGAATCAGAGAAGAGTTGGCTCCTTTTATCAAAACAGAAGTAGCTTTATTTTCCTTATTATAAAAGTAGTAGATCCTTGGGTCACTTAATGGCAGAGAAATGTCTTGAGAAGTGTGTTGTTAGCCAAGTTTGTCATTCTGTGAACATTATAGAATGTACTTACACAAACAGCTGTAATACACTATTTAATATAACCTTATGGGATCTCCATGACTATCATTGACCAAAACATCATTAGGTGGCATTTAACCACATATATTTATTCTACACAATTTGTAAAATAACAGAAAAGAAGAAAAATAATTTACATATTATTATCCTGGCTATCCAAAAATAATTTTCATATGACCTATTAACTGATATTTTATGTATTCTTCACACTTTTTCAACTAACTAATTAGAAATTTATAAACAGTACTCTGCACTGATTGCATCCAACAAGTTGGTGGCACTTAGGAATGATGATGTTACATGTCACTTTACAGGACAATCTCCTTGTTACTTATTTTTTCCCCTTTTAATTATATTTATCAACTCTCATAAGAACAGATAACTATGTGGACTCACCAAAATCTTTATCTGGTGGAAGTTTCTATCAGCCCGTATTTTCATTTCAACATGTTGCTAATCAAAGATACTGAATGGCACTGCAAGATCTTTGTGGATTTCTATAATCATAAAAGGAAGATTCACTTATATACAGGTATTAGGCCAACTGATTGTGTTCCAGTTATTTAAAAATTAGTAATCAATTTACTGTAAGCCAATTTGGCATAAACAAGAAAGACTGATTTAGACAGATCCCACTTCCTATCATCCGCAATCCAAATAATATCAATTCCAATAAAAATTCTAATTTTATAATTGATGGTAACAGAATTTCATTCAAATACCTTGAACTGTGAACCAGAGTGTTTTCTTTCTTTCTTTTTTTAATATTTATTTTTTAGTTGGACACAATATCTTTATTTATTTATTTTTAAGTGGTGCTGAGGATCGAACCCAAGGCCTTGCATGTGCTAGGCAAGCACTCTACCGCTGAGCCACGACCCCAGCCCCCACCCCACCCCACCCCCGGAGTGTTTTCTTTCAACTTTGCATCCTTATGTCTCTTCTAAAAGCTTCTCTTCAGATGGCTCTGGTGAGATGTCAGGCTCTGAGGGTCCTGCTGGGATCCCTTTACTTTCCTTTAGAGAGTGCTGGGACTTAGGGTTGAAAAGAGTCCTAACCCTTAGCCAAGATTAGGAAGGCCTTTCATAAAACTGGATTTTTAAAGGATTCATCTGAGAAGTGTGATCCACAAACCTTATGTTTGTCTGTGACCAGAAAGTATTCAGTAAGCAACTGCTAGAAGAGATTTATTTGTTTAAAAAAAATGGCCTGTGTTTGTCTCTGGTTCCTCTAGGTCTCATCATCCCCTATGTTAGATAGTAAGTTCCTTGAAAGCAGAAATTTCTTTCTGTATTCCTTCAGATCTTTGGTGTCCTGGCATTTAGCAGGGACTCAGTGTAGACAGACTTGAGTTAATATTTCTGTGGCTCACTCAGATGACTGAATGTGTACAGTTCAGGTAACTCCATTTTACCTTCTTCCCACAGCCCTTGAAGAGTGCTTTGATAAATATCTACAGTCGTGCTTGATGCCTGATTGGGTACTGGTATGGGAAGTGGTATACAGCACTTTGATGCTCCCCTGGAGAAGGAGACACCCATGTGGATGATGAGAATTGGGCTCTTTGTCTTCGGTTTCCTTTTGAGCGCCTTGCTTCACTGAGTCACAGTGCTGGCAGTTCCGTGATGGGCATGCCATTGAAGCCAGAGACTGCCCCTCAGACTATTTATGACATTGTATTGAAATTTCCCATTACATTAACAATCATATAATTTCAAGAACATGCTAAAAGTTAGTTGGCTTTGTAGTTGACATTGAGATTAACTTTCTCTAACCTAAACCAGTGAAAACTAAAATGCTCCTCACCACATAAAAGTTTTGCTTTCGCTGTGTTCAGACCCCTCCCACCTTGTCACAGCACAGTCATTTGGTGTCTGATTTGGGGGCGGTGTGGTTGTTTCTCAGTGGTGTATGACCCACTTTTTCATAATACTTAATTGCCTGTGTTTTTACAACACAAGTCATAAGTTCTGACAATAGTGGACTAAAACCCAAAAAAGATTTTTTCTGAAACATCGCATCAGCGCTGCTCAAATACTGTGCACTGTGGAAAGAAGCTCTCGGCTCTGTAGGGCGTGTGTTGACTACCAAGGGATGGCAGGACCTTTCCTCTAGTCTCTGGATAATGAGCAAGCACACAGGTAAAGATGCCTTTCTCAGAGTTGACTCCTTTAATTATTTTTTTGAACTAGACTTTTTAAAAATATTCATCTCTACCTGCATGCGTTTGCTGATGTGGTTTTGCAGGGGGTTCAGAGGAACAGGTTTCTCTGGTACCTTAAGATCTTAATAACTTAACTTTTCATTAGAAGTCTAAAGAGATAGTGATCAAAAATAAACTGTTCTCTCTCTATCCTGTCTGTGCCCTTGGCAGACATCCTTTTATCAGTTTTGTTTTGTTTTTTCCCTTATTTGCTGTGGTTGTCTATAAACATCAGGTGCCTGGTTCTGCAGTGATATCCATGTGTGGGTTAATGCTTTGTGTGAGCTTCAGGCCATGGGTTGTAAAGTGTGGTTACGGCAGACAGAGTAAGATGCTCGCAGAAGGGAAGGGATGGCAGGGGTTACTGTGGCTTAGTAAGCATGATCCATTGAAGACTAGAAGCAGATAGAACGCAAGTGCTATTGACTAAAGTTTGGCAGAATCTTTCTTGACATCGGGCTGTGTTTTAGAATTGTTTATGTGTCTGACAGCGCTTTGGTTAATTGGAAGAACTCTTAAAAATCCTCACTGTTTCAAAACAAGGGAGGTATTCACCTTCCCAAATAGATAGGAAAACTTTGGGATATATTTCTTTGCTGAAGGTTGACTGGTGTGCAGTTCATGGCAGGCTCATCTCTACTGAATTACATACCAAGTTAGAGTCTTTGAATGTGCCCAGAGATAAGTCAACCATGTTTTCCCTGAAAGTCCTGATACAGAAAAAGAATGAAAGTACAAACACTAACTGGAAAAAATGTCACGCATTTTAGACACTTTGCATCCTTTGTTAGGACAAACCCTGGGTTGGGTTTTTTACATTTGTGAAGTTGTGCGGTAGGTGGAGCAGTGTGGGTGGCCCAGAAAAAGTAGCGGTTAGAATAACATTTTCCATTTATTGCCCTTTGTGCATGGCTAAAAATAAGATTCATACAAATCAGAATATGTAATGCAAGCAAAATCACTCTGTTAATTCTGATGACTGGTTTGCCCACATCTTTGCATTTGTCTGGTAAGTGGTATATTGGGAAATAAATGTGTCTTTGTTTAAATAGCAAAAGGCAGCCAGGTTTTTTGCGCTGTTTATCGGCATGTGATAGTTTATCAGCATTTTCCCCTTCTGAAGGAAGAAAGGCACAACCCAAACATTTACAAATTGTGTCAATGGAAGGATGAAAGAAGTGGCCGAATCCTTGAATCTTTTTAAAAAGCAATTGCCTTCTCTGAAATGCTGTCTTACGACATCCATCTTCTTGGCTCATTATTAGAAAGTTGTTGTTTCTTGTAAACCCACAGAACAGAAAGGAAAGGGTCTGTTAGTGGTGTCATCCTAGAGATTGGCAGTAGTGTGCGTGTATATGGATGGGGTGGTAGGGAGCAGGGGATAAGGATGAGCACACACCTGCCCTGTAGTACCCTCCATGGACACAGATGTTGGAGGATCAGTTAACCATGTGAAAACTCCCCTTCATCTGGCTTCTGAGTCTACTGCAACCACAGTAAGTGATAACATGTCAGTTTGCGGCTACATGAAACCCCAAAGAGAGATGGCGTCAGCAATCACAGGGAAATTTGTGCCTTCGTGATCCCAGAGATGGTGCTGTCCCGTTCCACTGACTGAGTGGCTGTGGCATTTCCAAAGAATGACAATGTCTGCAAGTGTTCTGAGCCTTTCAGTTTGATGTAATCTGTGAAATAGATGAGTCAAGAGGGCAGTCATTCCAGAAGCCTCTGAGAAATGAAGACTGTAAATTACATTCCTCCAACCATGGCAGACAGCATGGTGCAGTGCTTAAAGTAAGATAAGAGCTTTGGGAGAAAAAAAAAAAAGACCCCAGAGCAAATCTTAACTTAGCTACCTGTTGACCTTGATCTATTTACTTAACCTCATCCAGGCCTGGGTGTCTTGTTGAAAAAGGAAATAGGAATAGTACCTACCTTATAGGGTAGTTGTAAGAATTCAGCGAGATTATGTACCTTGTAGCACAAAGCCAATGCTCCGTAAACCGATGTTGGTATTATTCTTATTTGTGCTGCTGCATCATTGGAGAATTTCAGGGATTTGGGAATTCCCCTCTATGCTTGGAGTATGGATTTTGGAATTAAATGCACAAAGGATCAGCCTCTTGTTCATGTTTCTCAATCAGAAGGATCTAGGCATTTATAGAGTGATTTGGTACTTCACTGGTTACTAATACTATCTGGGATGTTGTTTTTATTCTACAATCAAATGAGCACAATGTAAGCCTCTTTTTCCTTTTAAGATTAGCACTGTGTTGAGCATAATCAGTTATTTTTACCCTCTCACTATGTTTTTTATTTAAACATGGATATTTCAGTTCTAACATCTGTGCATGTTAATTGTTGTACCTGCTGGCGTGCATTATGAAAGAGTGCGCTAATGTTGTAATCAAGCAAGGTTTTAAATATTTCAGGTGGGAATGAGCAAAACTTCAGGAACAATTAGCTTCTGTGGTGGTGTAGTTCCCTACAGAAAATACTGAATCTATTATAATTCTGGTTACTGATTAGTCCTGCAGATGACCAAATACTGATGCAAGGAAATCAATTGCTGTTAACTTCTATTTTCATTATTTCATTATTTTTTGCAAATTATTTTCTATTTCATGTAATACATACCTGCCCTTCAAGGAGTCCTTTTATGCCCACCAGTTTTTTATTAAAATTAAATCTATTTTGCATTTCATAATGTAAAGTCATAACTGTAGGCATCATGTAACTTTTTTGGTTAACTTTTAGAACCTGTAGAATTAGATGCTAAGAGTTCAAATTCAGCTTTCCCCATGACCTTACTGGGATGCTATTTCTTCATTTATCAAATTAAAAAAAAAAAAAAAAAGACTGTGACAGCACCTTGACTTTGCCTTACCTGGGACCTGACAAGAAGTGATAAATGAGACCAATAACCTAAGGAATTAAAACATGGTGCAGGAAATAGGGATGGCTTACTTTTATCACTTAATAAATTCTCACTAGTTTTTTTTTTTTTTTAACTTCAAATTTTCCTTTCCGTGGTCTGTCATACCAGCCCTGTCTCAGATACCACTTCTGATTGTAATTTATATATTAGCGCTATCATCAGATTTTCTGGGTTTTTAATGTTAGGAGTCGTCAATCTGCAGCAGAGCCGTTTCTCAGGTTAGCTCTACCAGGAAGATTTGTCTTTTATTAAAAACAATATTCTGCTTCCTCCAGTGTATCCAGACAGTGCTTCCTTGTCCGTTTTTCCCTCTTGAGTAAAGTGGAAGAATGTTTTCCAAGCTGAGGAAATTATTCCAGTGACTTTCAAAGTTCCTGGCATTGCAGATACAGCTTTGGTTTCCCCCCACACACACACACACTATCTTTGCACACATGCACACCACTATCTTTGCCATCCTCATTACACTTTGCCACAGTCTGAAGTTTCTGTAAAACTCATAGATCAGCGAAAGTGATAAATTAGACTGGCTTTGACTCCCTCCCACACCTTCCTAAGGAAAGACAGAGATTCTGAAATGCATCCCCGTCGATACACCAGGCACTTCTTCCTGCATAGCAGCCAGTTTTAACCTCTCCTTCATGTGCAATTTGAGTGCACTGGCGGGGCTGTCTCATTATTCCTTTGGTTGAATAATGTAAAGCATTTGCAATGGAGATTTACTCTAATGATGTATTTTAAGTGCATGTCCACATTGCTGGTTTAATGCACTCAGTCATGGAATGCTTTAGAGTTTATTGCTAATGGATGAATCCTCAGGAAAACTGAAATTTTCAATAAGATTGACATTTGGAATGAGAAATATAAATCTAATGAGAGCATTTCAACCAAGGTTTGTAATTAGGACTGAATGGAGTAAATTTGTACACGCACACCACAGAAGGGCACAGCAGAAGGTGAAATTGCACACTCTGCTGTGAATGAGGGATGAAGGCCTATGTATCAGTGTCAGGCCATGACACTGTGGAGTATAAATGATACTGTCACCAAGTGCTGCACAGGGTACCTAGGGGAATTCCACTCTAGTAAATTACATTACTTAGACCTGAAGGCATTGTGTTGGAATAAGAGGAGGGGAAAGAAGGCTGTCAGCACTGAGCAGAAGAGACTGCAGTGCAACTGGCTGCAGGGATGGAAGTCACTGGTTTCTGTTATCCCTGGAGAAGTTTGTATTCCCCTTTGTTAATTAGTTTATAGAAGCGACAGACATGTACATGTGAAAGAACATCATGTCTGCTTGGAGTACGGTTACACTTGACCATAAGGGAATGAATGCGAGTAGATTTCTGTAAAGTGGTCTCTGTTGGATTCTCTTTCTTATTATTCACAGCTGGGTAATAGTGGGTGTTCAATATAAGTTTGCTCTTATTTTATTTTTATAAGGATCCAACATGCATTGTGAGGATTGAATTCTCGGTAACACTTGTTTCTTTTCTAGCCCTGCCTTAATAAGAGCATGTGTGTCCTAGTCTCTTCTATTACCAATCACCTCTCAGACCTTCCATCCCCAAGGCAAAGAGTCTGTACTGGCGCATAACATTTCATTTTATGAAAACTCAAAGTTAAGAACAGTTGATTCTTAGAGTGTGACTTGTGGGGGGAAACTGGTTTTTTTTTCACTTCTTTTTTCTTTTGTCCCCCTGCAGTGAAGTGGGGGGTTACCCTTTTTGGGTTGATCTGTCTCACCATTTCTGGGAAGCAATTAGGAAAAGAAAATAAGCACATCAATTATATTGCTACCTTCCAAGTCATAGAAGTTCACTTTTGTCCAAATGCCAGGTCTTAAGAAAGCCAGTACCAGGTGCTCTAGAATTAGTCAGGATCCCTTCTTAGCTGGAAAGTAAAGGTCCCCTCCTGAATATATAGGTTATGAATATCAATTCTGAGTTTCTTATGTGTGTGTATGATGTATGTGTGTGTCTGTGTGTGTGTGTGTGTGTATTGCTGGGGATTAAATCCAGGGCCTTGCACATGGGAGGCAAGTCCTCTACCACTGAGCTACACCCCCAGCCCTGACTTAAGTAGGTATCATATATTGTCTTTAGTGAACTAAACCTGAAAAAAACAGAATGTTTGGGATTCTACAACATGTCTCTACAAGGCTTCCAAGTGGCAGGCTTTTGGCAGTGTTTCTGAAATGGTAGAACATATAGATAGTGGTGGCTATAATAATATCTTGTATTTTACTTTTATTTTTGCCAAAATAATACACTATTCATATCAGGTATCATAATTTAGTTTGTTTTGTAGCCATAGTTACACTCTTATTTTTTTCATCCAATCATAAAACTTAGTAAAATCAACATACTTGGAAAACCAGATCTGAGGGCAGACAGGAGAAAACTTGGTTAACAATAAGATGGTGGATATTTCTATTTTGTTCAGTTACCCTCACCTTAAAAAAATGTTTTAGTTGATAATTCTGAAATAACATCTACTTGTACAAAAGCCGTCATGTGCCACGCGCCATCTTCAGCATAGAAAGGCTGTGCCATCTTCAGCATAAAAAGGCTGTCTGCCAGACTTTGTTTTATTCACTAAAACTTTATAAAATCCAGGAACTTCCTTATGAGAAATAATAGTCTTTCCCTAAACAGAGTCACTGAATTTCCCCCTTTTTTTTTTTATCATGTTCACTTTAATGGTGGCGTGCATGTTCTTTTCATTCATGACATTGATTGGGAAATCACACGTGTCTTGTTGTTTACCACAACCTTACACATGCCCTTTTCCCCCACTGGCCTTTTTATGTGGCATGTTTATCAAATTGTATCTTTGCATTTTTCTGAATTGAATCTTGGTGAGATTTGACAGCATCTAAAATGAGTTTGGTTCAGAGTCTTTCCTTTCCAAAGAGCTTCCTTTGTTCCTGCCTCCCTATCCACGTCTGGCTGTACTCTCTTCTCTTTCTTACATTAAAATTGGAATGGGAGAATGGGGGAGCTCCTTAGGAGAAATAGGTCTGTAGAGAATTGTGAGTACTCATTCAGAAGCTATTCTTAGTTCTGAGAAATATAATGAACTTGAGCTTTGAGTCCTGTTGAAGCTCCCATTAACGATCCCGCTATCACCACCTCCCCTCTACCTGATTATGTTTTCCCCAAAGACGACTGGTATTTTCTTCTTAATATTCTGAATGGAGTATTTTCCCAGTAAAGCACATCTTGAAAGGCCGCTAGTCCTTTTACCGTGATAGTTTACTGGGTGACTCTTAATTGTCCTATTAAGTGCTTCTATTTTGCTTTACCACAAAGTCTGCTGTGTAGAAGACACTTCTATAGACCTAGATTTGCTTGTCAGAAGTCAACCCATTAACGTTAGCACTTCACTTATATTATCATTATGGTGTTTCCAACTGACAGCGGCTGCCACACACTGCCATGTTCCCAAGTTCCCAGTGTTGCAGAAAAAGAGACTTTTGTTCTGACTTGATGAGGAAAAAAATGCAAACAACAACACAGCTCTACCACCAGAGATTCTATAAAGACATGTTCAGATGAACAATAAGGTCCTTTGTTCACTCATGACATAAGGATATAAGAATTTAAACAATAAGACCTCTTGTGAAATGTGGCCAAATCTCTACCACAAACGTTGTGAAGTTCTCTGTCTTGAAGAAGGCAATTTTTATATGGGCTTCAAAAAACCATTAACTTCTAAACCACCCTTGAAAAACAGAAAAGAAAATCACTTGTCTCACTATAACATTAAAGCAATTTCTCTTCTAAGGAACGCTAAAATACATTCATCTATATAAAGCACATGCACTACAATTTATAAAAATCACAGCCCTCTATTAGGAAGTGCAGAGCCTCTCCCTCCTTCACCTGGAATGGGAACCCCATCTGTTTTGTGAAGACCCTTCTTTCTTTGAATAATACTTATTTCTTCCGAATTGAGAAAAAATCCTTTAAGTCACTTAGATTCAAGATGAAGTTTTAGGGCTTGATAATAATTCTCTAAATCCTTTTGACACTAGTGGAGCATGGGGAGGGAATAATCCTGTTTGGAAGGGAATTTTTTAATTGAATTTGCTTTAATGTGAACCCTATTCTTTTCTGCTCTGAGCCGTTAAGGGAGTCTTGGTGTATTTGCAAACCTCAGCAGGGCTATGGAAAAAAAAATGTAGAGATTTCCTTGTCAGTTTATGTCAGGGGCTCTGAAAAACCTCAAAATTGTCCTGGTTTCCATGTTTGAAATGTGACCTTTCAGGAAAAGAGGAAGTTGGGGATGGAGGACGAACTAAATGGTCAGGGGTGCCCCATTGAGCTGACGTAGTATTAAACTCCGAAGATTTCCAAGTGTTTGCAGATGGATATATACAGCATCCTTGCAGAATCCTCTTAATTGAAGAAATGTTTCATCTCTATCTCTGTTGACAGAAAAGATTGCCTACTGATAATTGCTTTGCTTAAGTGTCTGATAATATGCCAGGAATGAGAGCATTCTGTGTTAGGTCATCTTTAATTATGCATGTACCACCTGTCAGCCCTGTATCAGTACCAGATTAGATTCTCATGGAGTCAGTATGGGGAGGATTGGAGGCAAGCTGAGGTGATCTCTTTTAGAAACAACAAAAATAGTAGTAAACATGCCTTATAACCTGCAGCTTTTAAAGGAGCCTCCTCTGCATTGTTCTTGAGCAGGAATAAGCCATCGGTACATCTGAAAAACTTTTGAAATCTTGCCCAGGCAAGATAAATTACTGTGAAGACAAATTACTGCAAGAGAGGATGGTAGCACCTCCCCCCTCGGTACCATCTGTTGCATTTCCTTTTTGCTCCTTCTCATGGTTGTAACTGAGCCAGGGAAAAGCTCAGAAACATTTTTATAAGCTATGTGAGGACAGGAAATATGTTAACGATGTTAGATTTCATACATTTCAGGGGTTTTTTCAGTAGCTAGTTGGCTTTTTTTAGAAGGACAAGTGTGGGTTGGAAGTAATGCTTATTACCCTCTGTCAGCTTTTGGTAGTTTTATTCTCACTTTTCAGGGTTGTTTGGGACTTTCTGGTGGGATGTTTAGGGTTCTTTACTGAAAGCTCTGTTCTCTCTTCCATCCTTTGATAAGATGGATTTGTGAAAGGTGTTTTTCTTCATCCACCTGTCAGAAGTTTAGGGGAAGCTTTGAGTTATTGTGCCCTTTACAGTGGTGGGATTGAATGACTGAGAGGCTAAAGGCAGAGAAGAGACAGGTGGATGGAAATAAACAGGTGTGTGAGTTCTCACACAGGGCATCTTTCAGATTTTTACCTGCACAGATGAGGCTCCAAGCCTGTCTGCCCTCCAGCCTGAGAAAACTTCCTTGAGAAGAATTTATGAATGATAGCCTTAGAGACAGTTTGGAAATCCTGAAATGCCTTACTTCAATCCCTGCTGGCTAGAACCTTGGACAGAAAAATCAGGTCAGCTGATCGAAGAGTGAAGACCCCTCTCCAGTTCCACCAGAATACCAAGGTTAGTCCAGCTTATAGCTCTGAATGCTTCTTGGCTGCCATTTGATATTTGGGGTATCATTGCTTTACTACCACAATTGAACAGTTACTGAAGTAGAGCAGCAATCTGTGAAATGCCGAGCTGGCTCCAAAACTATTTATTACACTAGCATTGTCAATGCTTTGGCTATTTAGTGTTCACTTAGTGCTTAGAGTAGACAGATGTTCCATGATGAACTTACAACTCCACACTAGTACTGGGGATCAAATCCAGAGCTTCACACAGGCTAGGTAAGCACTCTGCCGTTGAGCTATATCCATGGCCATCATTTTATTTTGAGACAGGTTTCACTGAGTTGCTGAGGCTGGTCTCAAACTTGCAACCTGCCTCAGCCTCCCAAATAGCTGGGATTACAGGTGTGTATCACTGCACTGCTTAAGTATTTCTTAAAATAGGAAATCATGGTGTATCCCAGGCCATGACAGAAAAGAACACCAGAAAATAAAGTGTGGAAAAAGAAGAAAGGAATTGAAGAAGAGGAGAAACAAGAAAAAGCAGTGCTGCCATGTTCTCTCACACCAGCTCACCTTTGCAAAATCCTGTCTACATGGAAGAATCTTCCACTCTTTCTACCTGGCTCACTTTTACACTGAGTTGTTGTTCAAGTCTCGTCTCTATTAAGAAGCTTCTTTTTGCTCCTTTCTGACAAAATTTGCAACCCCTCCTTGGTCATCCCACAGCACAATACCTATCTCCTTCCTGGCATTCATCATGGGGTTCATCCCATCTACTTCTCTACTGAGTTCACAAAGTGGCTGCTAAAGAAGCTTAACTTTATCCTAATCTTTTCAATAGAAGTGTCATATCCAGAGAAAAGCAGTAATGATTTTGTTGGCATGTATATTTTTTAGGAGTATTACAAAAGTACCTTTGAGGAGGGAAGCAGATTCACACACAGAGCATCAGGAATAGAAAGGGCATATTAGAAGTGTGTCTTCTAACCAGTGGTTGAAGGAACAAAGGACAGATAGCCAGGAGAAAATAGAAAGAAGAGGAGACAAAATAGCTATATTTAGATATCTGAAATTCAGACTGTTATTCTAGAAAAAGCAGGACCAAAAGATAGAAGTTATAAGGAAGAGATTTGAGTTCAGAACAAGAATCTTCTTGCAGCTAAAACTATCCACAGTGAAACCTGTGATTTCATGATAATGGCACCCCCACCCCCATTAACTAGAATAAGTCATTGTCTACTAGGGTCATTTGGGACGTTTGGGAATTGCTATAGACAAGATTGCTGCACTGGCAGGTGAGGGGGTGGGCCACAAACCAGACAACCCCAACATATTAAAGACTCACAGTGTTCATTTCATGGAAAATCACAGGCAGATTGGCTGTGGGGGAGATCATCCCCAGCTCCCTGCAGAACCTAGTTCAGCACACACCCAGCCAAAAGCTTCCATCCCATCCCTGTTTCCTCAAGGAGGCTGTACAATAAGATAGAAGGACACTACCTTGAGTCCCAGCCTCTTGCTGGCTGTCCAACCATGAGTGGCTCCCTCCAAGCCCTCAAAGCCTACATTTCTTGCCATGCAAAGTAGAAATAATGTTCTTCATTTCCCAAAGTTAGCAGGAGGCTTAAGAAAGATAAAGGAGTCTTTTGTTGATAGCAATGTGCTACCCATAGGTGGGCACTTGTCCAGAGACCCAACTCCACAACTGACCACCTCAGAACTGTTTTATCACCAGTGCAATGCATATAATTTTCTTCCTTACAGAGGTGCTGTGATCTGGGTAATTAAATGAAATGTCACATAGATGAGCCCCCAACACAGTACCTACTGCAGAGTAGATATGTTGTTAGCCTTGTTCGACCATCTGGAGCTGAGAAGGCTAGTAGAGGGGTGTCCTCTCCACCCATCTCTGCTGGTCAAGTCCTTGGAAGGTTCTCTCTTTCTTGCCCCAAGACCTGATCGCATGCTCATATCCAACTTCTGTTACCCTCTCGTCTCAGCCTGGAGCCTTCTCCACCTCTTCACTCTTCCTTCTTCCTTCCTCCTCTACTTTCATCTCTTCTTATCCTCTTTATCTCCAGCTAATTTCCCTACTGGCATTATTGTTGGTCTGCATAGGATTGTTCTGATGAGCACAATGTTTAAAATGATACTCTCATTAACTTTTTTGTTCTAAACAAGTGTTTTTATGGAGCTTTTGGGAGAGGGAGAGGTGAGTCCTGTTCCAATTTCCTCTGAATTTGATTCAAGTTTGGGGTTTTTTGTTTTGTTTTGTTTTGTTTTTCTATGTTAACATTTTCCCATTCTCTCATCCCCTGGGCTTGTAGTCATTAACTTGCCAGACACACAGAAACTGATTGTCTTTATGATGTTGCTGGAGTTAGGAGGGTGTCATTCACAGGGAACTTAACCCATGTATTAATTTAGACATAGCAAATTACTAAATATATGCCTTTAAACAAAGAGCTTCAGAATGCCAATTTGATTTTCTTGTTCACAGCCTCTCCCATTGCTAAAACAGAAAGAGCAGTGTGCGAGGGAGGGGTGGTTTCCACCATTTTACTGAGTCAGAAATTGGAACCCCGTCCTCCAATTACAGACCTCTCCTTCATCCATCAGTCCACCCAACATTCAGAAAACCGGTCCCTGTTTAAGACCCAGTCTAAGGACAGAGGAGGACACGAAAGTGAGCCTCCAGACTTTCTCCCTTCCCATTCTGCTATTTGGGGACCCACAACCGTGGCTTATTTGTCATTTTATTCCTACCAGTCCTCACAGGGTCTAGTTCAGTAAATTCTGGAGTAATCATAAAAGCAGAGAGATAGAAGAAAGGGAAAAAAAGAAGGGAAAAAAATAACCAAAGAAAGAAGGGCAGTTGTATCATATATATAGTGCCTGGGGTGTAAATTGGCACATGCTCTGAAAGTGAGATAATGATTGAAGTGCAGATCCTGAGAAGCATGGCTACTTGTGGAAATTTGAATGATGATTCCAGGGAAGCAATGCTAATTATCCTTATCTGTGTAGAAGCAAAAGGGAAACCGCTCATTCTCCAGGCACATCCCCTGGAACACATCTTTCTTCGGGGTTTTCTCCTATTAAGCTTCTTTGCTTTTTATTTAGCATATGAATGTTACTCTAACTCCCTAGTTATTACTAATTTTTCAATTAAAAAACTGTATTTGTTTCTGTCCAAGGAAAGAAAGAGCAACCAGTTTCTCCCTCTCTCTCATAGAACATGGCGCTTCTTTGGGAGCCCCATGAAAAGAGCATGGCTGTTGGATCTTGGGTCACCTCATGACTCAACATTAGCCTGGCCTCACCACCCCTTGTGTACCCCCCAGGTTGTCCCAACAATCATGTGAGAAGAGATGTCTACAAAAACTCTTTGGAAACAAAGGTGCTAAGTATGTAAGGAATTTTATTATGATATATAAAGATGTTAGCTTTATTTTCACAGTGCATTTATTTGTTTCTAAAAATCTTCACCATAACATTTGAGGTCTTTCATTATCTGTGATTTAGTCAACTGCCAAATCCCATTGAAAACAAACTTGCAGCATCTTTTTAAAAGAAGTAATTTTCTTTTCCCACCAAATGCTCTGGGCCTTTGTCTCATTCACAAGTGCACACATTTTTTTATAGGCTGATGGAAAGTTATTTGAACTTTCAACTTCCACTCCTCTGGGTTTCCACAACATTTGGTTCCTGTCTTTAGTACCCATCACACTGCTGGTGCAGGGCTGAGTAAAAGCTCAGTCCCCATCCCAGAGTTCACCATCTAGCAGAGGACCTAAGACAGACACAGATAGCTGTGACATAGATAGCAAGTGACAGGCGCCAGTTTATTTGCTAGATAGAGCTGGAAGTAAGGGCATACTTGGTGAAGGTAACTAACGTTTTAAGCAGGAAAAGGAGAAGGGAAAAAGTAAGGCACACGCGGGAATCCCAATATTGTCTTATAGTATCTTTGCATTTGTCCTATCATTCTTATTATATCCCAGGATCCTCCAGGACAGGGACTTTCTGATTCATCACTAACTGTTCTGCAGTGTCTGAGATGAGCTTCCAAATAATAGGTCTTAGTAATAGTTGTCTGAATGAATATGTTCTGTACCATGCCATGCTTAATTTCAATCTCAAAATTAATATGACAATTTTAAAAGCCTCTGAAGGTAATTTCATAGATAAGTGGATCTTGAATACTTTTCAAATAAGTATTTTTTAATCTTAGGAAAAAAGATAAACAAAAGCTGACTTCAAGAAAAGTTCTTGAATATTGTAGAAAAAACAGAAGTGATTTTGTGTGTGCTTTGGGTACAAGCTGAATTCAAAGAGTTTTCCAAAAATCTTAGAACTATTTGGTATGTTCTCTAATGTATCCCCAGTGCCTAGAACTATGCCCAACATGTAGACAGTGCTTAATATGTAAATATTTATTGAATTAATAAATTAATTGATTTAGTAAACATTTATTGAGCTTCTACTATGTATTAAGTTCTGTGGCATATTAAGACTCTGGAGGCTACAGGGATAAGGGATTTGTCCCAGGAACTCCATAAATGAATGGCGAAGACAAACACTGATGCCAATATTTATTATACTGTATGAAAAAGTATTGATATAGATAATGCAGAGAATTTATTTCCAGTTTTTTAAAGTGTTACTGTTATTATCACCTTGAAATAGAAGCAACAGGGTTGGGGTTGTGGCTCAGTGGTAGAGCACTTCCCTGGTATGTGTGAGGCACTGGGTTTAATTCTCAGCACCACGTCCATCGACAACTAAAAAAAGAAAGAAAGAAAGAAATAGAAGTAACAAAGAAGAATCAGCTTTGTCACTTGTCCTATCTTTTTGTTTTACTAACCTTTGTTCCAAGTTATCACATTTCCTAGGTGGTAGAGGCTCATGATATGCTCCAAGGCACAATCATGCTAAATGTGACCCAGAAAATAAAAGTGTGTATCCAACTTCCAGGCCCAATGCAGTTCCTATTTAAGAACAGACATTGCTGGTGTGAAATTGTCCTTTCTGGCGTGTGTCCTGATCTGGTTTCCCTTACAATTCCTCATCCTCTCTCCTCCCTCTTGAAGCTGGGGCTCCATAGCTACCTGCAGTTTTTAGCTACACCTTCGTGCTAAGGACTTGACTGTGTCTTGTCTCCAGACTCATCTCCTCTCCCATACTTTAGACCAAACTGCCTACTGGGTGTTCCTGGGGGATCTCATATGCAATCTCTCCAGACTGGAGCTGGTTATTTTACCCCACCCCATTCCTTCTACCAAGAATAGTCCCTTCATACCTGTTGATCAGACAAGTGCAGGAACTGTCCTTCTACACGTACCATATCCAAGTAGTCTCCAAACCCATCTGTACAGTCATTCCCTGGTCTCCAACAAGTTCTAGGATCCGTTAGGGATACCAAAATCCATGGATTCTGAAAAGCCTTATATAAAATGGCATAATTGGGCTGGGGATATAGCTCAGTTGGTAGAGTGCTTGCCTTGCATGCACAAGACCCTAGGTTCAATCCCCAGCACCACACACACGCACACACACAAAATGGCATAGTGTCTTCTATGTAACCTGCTCACATCCTCCCATATGCTTAAATCACCTCTGTATTACTTATAACTGACATGATTCAAATGCTGTGTAAATTCTTATTTTATATATATATATATATATATATATATATAGGGAATAATGAATACAAGAGTCTGTGCAAGTTCTTTTTTTGAATGGTCAAAAATTGGTTGAATGCAAAATGCAGATATGGAGGGGTGACTTTATTTTTTTTATTTTTTATTGGTTCTTTTTAGTTATACATGGCAGTAGAATTAATTTTTGTATAATTATACAAGCATGGAATATATCTGATTCTAATTAGGACCCCATTCTTATGGATGTACACAATGGTGGGATTCACTATGGTGTAGTCTTATATATACATAGAAAAGTTATTTCAGATTCATTCCACTGTCTTTCCTTTCCTATGATCCCTCCCTTCCCCCATTCCCCTTTATCTGTACTACTTTAAACCTCTTGGATATCCACATCTCCTCTGTAGTCCAAGGCTTCAGTGCACCACCTATCTTGCCTCCAGTCCTTTTCTCCTCTGATCTGTTGTGCACCAAGAAGCCATTGTGATCTTTCTAAAACACAAGTATGGACTGATACATTCTGAACTCCTTCATGTGACTTGTAACCTTCTCTGTGTCTGACCCTTGCTTATTTCTCTGCTTTTCTATGTTTCCAAGTCTAGCATGTTGTCTGGGATTCATGTGTGTTTACAGAATGAACTGAGAAACCCAGACCTGGAGAATGGAAAGAGTATTTATCTGGGAAGCCTAGCAAGCAAAAGCAGAGGTAGGAATCTTCATGATGTATCCAAGTAAAACTAGTGGGTCAAATAGAGGATTGAGGCTGGAGAAAAGGAGATACAGCTGGACACGCACACACACACATACACACACACCCCAGCCCTGCCCTTTGGGCCATACTAAACAATTTGAGGTTTTTCTTTGTAGCCTGTGGTTTCACAGCTTCATGCCCTGGCTGTTCTTTACAGTCCTCTGCTTGTCATTGCACCTTATCCACCTGACACACCTGATAGCCACCTCCTCTCTGGGATCTCCCCTGACCTCACCCCCTCCAGATAGCCTTTCAGAGCCTTAAAGTGCAACAATTTAGCCACTATCTTTATTCACATGCTCATTCTTTACTAGAATGCACAAGCTCAATCACTGCAGAAATCGTCACTGATGTACCCCTGCATCCACAATGCAATGACTGCAACCACATCTCATGTATGTCCTGTTATCACACTCATTGAAAGGACTTTATGTGTCTGTCATCCCCCCTGGACTGGAGAGAAGGGACCATATGCTTAGTATGTACCTATCTCTTGAAACTGTCTGGCGAACAGCCATTTCAAGTGCAGTGGGAGTTTGAAGGAAGGAAGGCGTGGAGCAGCAGTCCACCTTCACGTTTCATCACACACTCCAGCTTTGCCGACTCCCTGCCCAGCCTGCGCTGTTTCCCACAGTTCTGCAGCCCCTCTCACACACCCTCCCTAAAAATGGCTGTAGCCACCCTGGAACAGCACTCGAGACTCACTCCTGTCCTCCTTGCATTAGTCCCTTCTTCCTCCACGCCTTCGCATGCCACCCATGGTTGGATTGGTGAAAACATCACTTTGATCACAGTCAGGATCCTACTCAGCAGCACCTGCAGATCCTTCTGCAGCACCTTGGGACTTAGTACATCCGAGCTCCCACTCTGCCATTAGCACCCCTCCACCCTTCACCTCCCAGCTAAATTTCACGCCTTTCCACAGAAAGCTCCGCCTTTCATCTCTGTTGCCTCCCACAGGAGGCTCTCTTGCAGAATGATCTCCCTCCTCCCACTTGTCAAAATCTCCCTCATTTCTTACTAACAGACCAAGTTCTCATTCTTAATTCCAAAGTGACTATTCATCCAAAAGTGATTTTTTTCCTTTCTCTGCACCATTGGGATATTTGGTTTATGCTAGTTACGGATTTCCTTTTTCCTGTTGCTTTTATTATAATTATGAACCATGTCAGTACCTGCTGTATACAGGGCATGTCACCCACTTTTTCTATAGTTCTCACTCCAACTTGCAAGGTAAATACTATTATCAGTGGCATTCTGTTCAAGATCACACAGCTAATAAGGGTAGAGCCAGTCCATAAGCTGTAGTCTATGTCACTGCAAATCCTGTGGGCCGCCCACTGTGGCATTCACCTCCATTTCTGATTGTCTTGTGCTTCCCTTTGAGTGGGGAGAGGGTCCGGGACCTTGTATATCTGGTTCCATATGCAACTGGGATCTATTGAGTGTCCTCATGTGCCCATTATACAGTAGATATGGCATGAAAGAAAGCCTGCAATGTCCCCTTTGTCTTCTGCTTTCTATGCTGAAGCACATGTTCTCTATAAGGAGTACCAAGGGATGGCACAGCCTTGCTTTCCCGTCATCTCCTGGGCTAGTCTATTCTCTCACTGATGGATGAGTAAATAATCCTAACTATCCTCCTCACCTGAAATTCACCCTACTCTCTACTAGCAAACTAATCTAAAACATCAACTTGGCCTCTTTGCTCCTGTAGCATTTGATTTCAACTCCCATACCTGATTCTCAAGTTCCCGCACTTTGCCTCATATCTCCTCCCGAACCCAGAATCACACGCCCAGCTGTATTCTCTGCATCCCCCCGATTCCTCTCATCTGGGCCACCAGTCTCCTCTCTTGAATGCACCACATTGATTCCCATGTGATTCCCTTTTTGCAGGGGCTTGGTTGGGTTTCCCACATAACTGGATGTATGGTGGTCACAGAATTCCAAAAAGTAGTGGGAAAGAGCAAGACTCAACATGCAAGCATTTTTCAAGTCTCTCCTTGTACCACATTTTCTATTATCTTCAGTAAAAGCAAGTCCCATGGCCAAGCCCAGAGTCAGTGCTAGAGGGGACTGTCCATGAGCCTATCTTGAAAGGGTAATTATCAAAACCATTTTAGAAGGCCAGTCTACCACACCAGCCCAGATTTCCCTGACCACCATTTCCCTTACCTTCATCCTCAGTGCCAAGAATTAAGCATATGGTAGATACTCATACATGCTTATAGAACTAAATTACTGAATTAAAAACACAAATGGAGCCAGGCATGGTGGTGCCTGCCTGTAATCCCAGTGACTTGGAAGGGTGAGGCAGGAGGATCACAAGTTCAAAGCTAGTCTGAACAACTTAGTGAGACACTATCTCAAAATAAAGAGGGCTGTTGATATAGCTCTGTGGTTGTGTTATTTTGTCTATGACCAAAATACCTGACAATAGGAAAGATTTATTTTGGTTCATGGTTTCAGAGGGTTCAGTCCATGGTCAGCTGCCTCCATTGTTTTGGGCCTGAGATGAGTCAGAACATCATGGCAGAAGGGCATGCCAAAGGATAGCTGCTCGGCTCATAATAGCGGGGAGGCTTCTGGGTGAGGGTTAGGAGGGAAATGGGACAAGATCCACCCCCCATAAGCATGCCCCAGTAGCCTACTTTCTCCAACAGTGCCCTACCTGCCTACAGTTTTCACCAGTTCCCAGGACTCCATTAAGCTTTCAATGGATTAACCCACTGATGAGGATCCCATCACTTCCCCAAAGCCCCACCTCTGAACACTGCTGTACTGAGGATCAAGCCTTCAACACAGGGCCCTTTGGGGAACATTTCATTTTCAAACCTTACCAGTGGTAAAGCATTTGCCTAGCATGTTCAAAACCCTGGGTTTGATTCCCAGTATGAATGAAAAAGAAAAAAAAAAAAGAAAGGAAGGAAGGAAGAAGGGAGAGAGGGAGAACACAACAAATGGAATCTTTGGAGGAAAGGAGTACAAGAAATAGTCATTGTGTCACTGCTATGTGCCAGGTCCAGCTCTAGGCCTCAGGATACAATGATAAACAAAAAGCAGCTCCTACCCTCAAGGAGTTTGTAGCCAAACACCAATTCTGTGTGTCCTTTCTGTCCAGCTGTGAAATGTGATTTCTCTCCAGGGTTCCCATTAAGCATCTTTAGCAGGGAGCTAGGACTCTGCCATCCATTTGTCATTTCTTTTCTACCCCAATACCAGCAGTTACCTGGACTTTTCAAGCCTATGCTAGGCCTGTTTGGGGATATCCTTGCTTCCAGCTCTTCCTCACCGGTCCCCTTACATGTTACCAAATAGCTGATACTCCCAGTGCCCCCCCTTGCTCAAAAGCCTTATCATCACCAGGTGGAGCCCACACAGTCCGTAAGATCCTCCTTGTCGGAACTATTCCCTATTCTCTGAGTGTCCTACACTGTGCATCCTGTGTCCTGTGTGGAGAGTGTTTCCTGTTCCCAAATGTGCCTGTTGACACACTACCCCTCTGACAGGTCAGGCCCAAGTGCCACCTCCTCCATGCTGCTTCCCTCGCTGCCCCTGTGGAACCCTGTTTTCTCTTCTGCATTCATGGGGTGTTGAGTTTCAAATGCAGCTCAAATGGCATGCGTCACATGCAGTTTGGCATTTGCATCCTCTTCATGTATTATACTTTGCTTGAGATCAGGGACTAGGTCTTAGTTCATTTTCATTTCCCTCTCAACACCCTACACATTTTAGTAAAACATGTTTTATGAATAAATGAATAACTGACACCTGCATACTTTTCTACTTTGCATTCTATACTTTTCTATTTGCTATATTTCTAAGAGGCCAGTGATTTAAATATATTATTTTACATACAACTAAAAGAATTCAAATTAAAATAAAATATCAATTGTAAGATGCATCCTAATAGCTGGTGTGTGTTAGGCAGAAAGTTTATATCCTAGAATCATTAAAACATAGAATATTATATTTAATTCAGATAGATATAAATATCCAGCTATATATATATATATATATATATATATAAAAACACTTAATGTGCCAGTCATTAGAATTTTGTGTCAGTTGTATAAGAGAAGTAGGTTCGAAGTATTATCCCCATTTTATGAAGGAAAAAATAAAGGTCAAAGAGGTTGAAATAGCTATTTAGAGTTGAACAAATACACACATGCACATACACACACAGATACATGCCAAAACGTATGACTCAAATCTTATGATTGAGACATAGCTGCCTTCCTAAAATCACCTCAAAACCCTTGAGTCAGCTCTAGGTCTAATTGTCAATATGTACCTTTTTTCTTTTCAAGTGCTACCTACCCGAAATTACACACACGTCAGTTGGCCTTTCAATTTGCTTTTCCCGGCTGTATTGTACTGTCATATCACCCTCAGGAACATCCTGTTACTTGACATAACATAATGTAATGCGATGTGATATTTCATACTGCTTAGGAAAAATTAGAATGATTGTTGGATGCTTTTAGATTTTTCTGGGGTAGTAATTAGGCAGAATCTCTCAAACATACCAAAAGGAGTTTCTCAACCATCCTTACCCTTAAAATAATAGAAGACTTCTCAAATCCAACACTTCACTTAATTACTTCATCTGAGTACTTGCATTGGGATTTAAAAAAATACTGGAATATACAGTTAAAACACAAAACTCTATTTGTAAGTTTAGATATCTGTTGACACTTTACGTAAGTATTAAGCTGATTTTCAAGAACAGGCACCTGAAAGATACTTTCCCATATACATTTGGTTGTATTTTCATTTTATTCAAATTGGTAAGTAAAAGAAGAAAACCACAAGTGGAAGAGTCTCCACAGGTCAGCAGGAACTGGAATGTGTTCAGGCCTTGGCAAAGTCAGCTCAGCCTTTCATCTGTCTAAAAGAGATGTGTTGAAATCCCCCACTGTTCTCAGGATTACTCAGACTTTATTTGAGTAGCTCCTCAATTGCTGGTCACTGCACTTTAAAAAATAGGAAACAGTTGGATAGAGGGAATAGAGTCAGGAAGACTAGCCAGCTGGTACAAAATAAGATCTGTAAAGGAAAATTAAAAGAAAGAGGTTATTTAACTTAGAGAATATAAAGTGAAGTTAATCTCTGGCTTCAAATAGAGTTTTTGGTGAAGAAAATAACAGTCCAGCTGTACCTATGGCCTAAGCATAGAACAAGAGGAGATGGGCTACAGTTTGTGTCGGACACATTATATGGTAACACGGTTCTAGAAGTGGCTTTCAAGGCATAGTGACATGTCCATTCTAAGGTCTTTAGGATTCAGTTCCCTAAAGCAGATAGGAGACAAAACTAAAAAATCTCCTACAGCCCTTCATCATTATGATTGAGTTAACCACCTACATTCCTAATACCCAAATAACTTTTGGATCACAATCAGATATACTCTGCAGCTGCCACCTCTGGCTGCCGTGACATAGGTAAATTTGAAGGTAAAGTGTGTAAGACCTCCTGAGAATTTGACTAATTAAGACTGCACAGTCCTCAAGTCCCTGTATAGCATAGATGTCCTCGCCCTGCTGTCCTGTAGGTCATGTGGATGGCTCCTGCCACACACACACTCCATTCCCATCGTAAAGACTTGGGTACTTGGCATTTTCAAGAATGTTACCCTGAATATATCTATCCCCTTTCTCTCTGACATGATCACTTTTCCTCTCTGTGCAAAATCCTTCCCATACTCCACTGATCCTTTTCACACAAAAACACCTTGAACTTCTTGCTTCTTCTAAGTGTTATCTCTATTCCATCATCTTCTGTTCTCCTCAGTACACTCCATGGAAGTTCTGACCCCACTCCACCAAAACTGTACATAGAGAAGCTACCACAGGTCACCTCGTTGCCTTGTCTTCCTCACCTTTTCAAAAGATCTGACACAATCACCCTTTTTTTCCCGAAGCCCACTATTCTCTGGGTCTCTTACATCAGCTCCTTCCAGAGACTTTTCCTCTTCTTAGTTACCGTTGCTGTCTCCTCTACTCGGTTCCTGAACTGATGTGCCTGGGAACTTGATCTTGAACCTTACTCTTCTCTGTCTGGTACTTTCACTTATTACCTTCTTTCAAACCTTCCTGGCACCAGCCCCCCCCCCCC
>NW_025999842.1:11338057-11386707 GCF_001458135.2 Marmota marmota marmota | reverse complement strand
CCCCCCCCCCCCCCGCAATTTATATCTACCAATGTTTTTATTTGTTCTTCTTAGTCACTCATGACAGTAGAATCTTTATTTACATATTTATATAAGCATGGTGATCATCCAATTTTTATCTTCAGCCCTGAATATCAGGTATATATTATGCTCAGTGGGATATTAGTACATCTACATGGATAATAATTTCAAACCTAACGTATCCAAAACAGAATTCTTAATTTCTACTCAGATCCTACTCCACAAATACACTGGAAATTGTTCATCTCCCAGTTGTGCACATCTCAGTAACTGTAACCACCAACCACCAGCTAGGGATCCTTTACTTCACCTTCCACATCCAAACCATCAGCAACTCCTGTGGTTTTTACAACCCATCAGGTGTCATTTCCCTTCTCTCCCTCTCTTCTGCTACCCCCCTTACCCAAGTCACTGTCATTTCTCATGTAAACTACCACTATAGGCCCCTTCCTGGCCCTCTGCTTTCCTTCTTGCCTCCCTACAATTTATTCTCTGCCAAGAAGCTAAAATAAGCTTTTCAAAAACAGCAATTAGATGGGTCATTCCCCTAATTTCTAAAACCTTCCAAGGAGGACTTCTTCTTCTGGCAGTATAACAGACTGATACTCCAAGGAGTGTCTCTGTTGCATTTTGTAGCTTCTAGGAAGTAATGGAAAGTTCCAAGGAGGAAAAAAAAAAATACAAGTAACTGAAATGCAGATATGTCAGCAATAAGCATACTAGAAAAGGAGAGTTGCCCATTGCTGGGTTTGTGTGAGAGGTGGTGTGAGGGAGCAAATGAGGACTGCACTGCAGCTCCCAGATTAAGCCTTCTATTCTGTAAGGGAAAGTAAACATATCTAGATTGGTGGTGCCACTTAATTCCAATTGAGCCAATACAACTTAGGCTTCTAAGCTTCTAAGTTTCCCACAGTTTAAGATCTTTTGAGTATAGACTGAGGAGAGGGATAGCTGTGTCAAATGGTGGTTCCATTCCCAGATTTCCAAGGTATCTCTATTCTGCTTTCCATATTGGCTGCACCCAAAACAGCATACTACAGGGACACAGCCACATCAATGTTTATAGCAGAACAATTCACAATAGCTTAACTGTGGAGCCAACCTAGATGCCCTTCAGTGGATGAATGGATAAAAAAAATGTGGCATATATACACGATGGAATTTTACTCAGCAATAGAAGGGAATAAAATCATGGCATTTGCAGGTAAATGGATGGCATCGGAGAAGATAATGCTAAGTGAAGTTAGCCAATCCAAAAAAAAAAAAATGCAAAATGTTTTCTCTGATATAAGGAGGCTGACTCATAGTGGGGTAGGGAGGGAGAGCATGGGAGGAATAGATGAACTCTAGATAGGGCAGAGGGATGGGAGGGGAAGGGAGGGGGCAGGGTATTAGCAAGGATGGTGGAATGTGATAGACACCATTATCCAAAGTACATGTATGAAGACATGAATTGATGTGAACATACTTTATATACAACCAGAGATATGAAAAGTTGTGCTATATATGTGTAATAAGAATTGTAATGCATTCCACTGTCATTTATTTTTTTAAAAAAATCAATTAAAAAAAGATCTTTTTAACTCTCAAAGATCATTAAGTAAGAATACAAACCACTGTCAGTGAAAACCAACCAAAGTGATAGGAAAGGACTTTAGATGTTTGAATTAACAAATTAAAAATTAGATTGCCTATATATTAAAAGTTAAGTTAAAGATAAAATACAAAAATAAGCAAGCAACAATGAGCTATTGAAATCACCAGACATTTCTGAAAAAGAACCAAAGAAACCTTATAGTAATAAAACAATTATCAATACACTTAGTGGATAAGTTTGTTTGTACTGGGTAAATTAGTAAACTGGGGAAAAAATAGTTTCATGCAACGAACACAAACAGACAAGGTGAAACTTTATAGAGAAGTTAACAGGTATGAAGGGCAGCATAAGAAAGCCTAACATAAACCTATTCAGAGTCCCAAAGGGAACCAAATTTTGCAGAATAGAGGTGAGACCATGTTTGAAGAGACTGTGGTGAAGAATTTCCTAAATAAGTTGGGAAATGTTGATCCACAGATATAGGAAGTAAGATTTATTTACTAAGACAAATAAAAAGATATGCACAATCTTTTATTCTGTAGTAAGACTGCAGATCACTGAAGATACAGTTCTTAGAAGGAGATATAGAGAAAACAGATCACATTCATAAAGAGATCAATAACTAGACTGTCAGCACTCCTCAAGAGAACAGTTGAAGCCAGGAGACAATGAAACATTTTCAAAGTTCTGAGAAAAATGATTTTCAACGTAAAATTGTGTGCTTAGCAAAAATACCCCTCAAAAATGAGGGTGAAATGTTGATTTCAGAAAAGCAAAACTTAAAAAGAACTTACCACCAACAGACTTAAGCTGAAAGAACTTCACAGGATATACTTCAGAAAGAAGGAAAGGAAGAGAAAAGGAAAGGCCTGAAAAATAGGATAAAATGATAAGCAAAGAAACTGGCAAGCATGTAGGTAAATCTAAACAAATATTATTGGCTAACGATAATATCTAACAGAAATTTTAAAAAGATAGAGTTTAAAACTCTATCTATAAAAGGCATAATCAGAGTTAAAATTCTAAGGTAATTTAATTATAATGAAGGAATTAAATGTAATTTTTAGATTATACTACTTAAAAATATATATAACTTTCAAGCCAGCTTTTTAAAAGTCAAGAAAGAAAAAAGTAATAAAGCATAAAAAAGTAGAACAAGTAGAAAGCAAAAATAAGATTATGAAAAACAAATATAAATATATTAGAAATCATAAGACATGTAAATTACCTAAGTTTTCTGGCTAAAAGGCAAATATAGTAAGATTAGGATTGTAAAGTAATAATATGAATTCCACTATACAGTGTTCAAAGAAAGGTCATCTCTAAAACAAAAAGAAAAATAAAAGTCAAGAGTAAAGAGATGAAAAAGCATATTTCAGCAAATATTAATCAAAAGGTAAAATAGCTTTGTTAACTAGTCAAAATAAACTTAAAAAACAAAAGCATTATTAGGGATATTAGGGATAGAGAGAGCACTAAATAGTTATACAAATTTTAATTCATAGAAAGTATATTTCTCAGCCTCAAAATATGTAAAAGAAAAAATACTATGAGGAAATTCCACATGTTTTTCAAGTTATAGTTTCATCAATCAGAAACAAATAAATATTAAAAGCATATAAACCTTAAGCAATACAACTAAATAGCTTAATTTATGGACATAAGGAACTTTGTACCAAACAACCAGGATATGTTTTGTTCATATGGAAGAGTTATAAAAATTGACCTCATACGAAGCCACAAAACAAGTCTCAACAGATTTCCAAGAATCATTTACAATAATGACCATGTTCTATGGTCATAATACAATTAAATTCAGTTAAATAACTAAAAGATAACTCCCCGCAAATTCCCCTTATATGTGGAAATTTTAAAACATTTCTATATAACTCATTGATCAAAGATATAATGGAAAATTTTAAATACTAGAATTGAATGATAATGAAAATATTACATATCAAACCTTGTGGGATGCAATGAAGATTGTGCTTAGAGGAAAATTTGTAGTTTCATATGCTTTTACTAGAAAAGAAAAGAATAAAAATTAACAAACTAATTTTTAAAAATAAGAAAAAGTAAGGAACAAAGGAAAATTAAGAAGGATGAGCAAAGAAGTTAAAGTAGCAATAAAAATAGCATAAGATCTATAAAGCCAAAAATTGATTCTATGAATGGAATAAATTTTTTTAAATGCAAATAGTAGGAATTTCATAAGTCTCTGTGCAATTGTGCCATTACAGTGTGAAAGCACCTGTAAATAAAGCATATGTAAATAAATCTGACTGTATTCCAGTAAAATTTTATTTACAAAAACTGGTAATGTGCCATATTTGGTCTCTGTATCCTATTTCTGAGCAATGGACTAATGGTAAGACTGATACAAAATAATAAATAAATAAATGGATAAATAAATATAATGAGAAAGTTTAGCAAAGTGGCTGGATACAAGATCAATATAAAAAAATTAATTTCCTTTTATACATCAGTAAGAAAAGTAACCTTTTAAAAGTTATTGATTATAATATAACAATAAATCTTAACAAAATTTGTGCAAGACCTAAACAAACTAAATCTTTATTGTTTATTCTACACCAAACAATTAGTTTCCAATTAGTTTTTAGACTCTTAAAAATTACTGAGAAACCCAAAGAGCTTTTGTTTAATGGGATTTTATCTATCTATAATTAGTTTATTGTAAATTAAAACTAAACATTCTGAGAATTTTTAAAATGATAATGAACCTATATGTTAACGTGAATAACACATCTTTATGAAAAACTACATTTTGCAAAACAAAATAGTGAAAATGGTATTGTGTTTTATTTTTCCAAATCTCTTTAATGCTTGGTATAATTGACACTTACATTCTAACATCTATTTCAGTAATCAATCTGCTGTGATATGTGAATTGGGTTTCCTTATATTAAAATACTCAGTCTCACATAGATACGTATTTGGAGAATGTTGGGGTATTAATAGTCTTTTCAAATAATTGTGGGTATTCTTTGATACTACATTTAAGATTAGTAGCAATATGGGATCTAAAACCATATCAACAAACTTTTTATGCTCCACTTTATTAAAATTCAATGGTCTACCTTGTACAAAGAATGGATCTTTTATGCAAACAAGGTTTTGAAAGACCACAGTTATTTATTTAGAAAATGTTGGGTTACTGAGTTATGCAGATCTTCAAAATGGTTACACCATTTTACAATGTCAAAAAAATTCACAGATTAGTATTACCAAGTCTCATAAGAAGAGTTTTTCAAATTTTGAGAAGCTATCAAGCTCACCATGGCAAATATACATTTTCCAAAAATCTGACTTTCTTTTGAAAGCTTGAATTCTATCATCAACAACTACTGTCAGTTGTTTTCCTTAAAGTGACAACTCATTCGCCTTGTTCATTTTCAAGAAAATATCTGCCAAATACCCAAGTTTGAATAGCCATAGTTTGTCAGTCATTATTTCTAGTAAAAATGGTGTTCTATGAAAAAATGACTGTTCAACTTGCAACTCAAAACATCCCACCAATGCTGTACTTGAAATACAGTCATACTTCACTGTACAGCAAAACTATTCTGTGTGTATGTCTCATTTGTATCTCACAGAAGGTTAAAATGTTGTGTACTCAAGTGTTGAGATTTAATACAAATAATAATTTTTACTGATCAAGTTCATGTTAGACAAAACTGGCATCATTTTTGTTTTACTGTGTGTGGAGATGAACAGTACAGTCTGGTGTTGCTACCTTCTTTCATGCTGAGGCGCCAACTGTTGTGCCAACCATTATATTTGTACCATCAGTATAAATGTCAACACTGTGAAAATGCCAACTAGCATCTTAGTGTTACAAGTTAGAGAACTTTAATCTGAAAATCCAAAATTCTCCAAAATATGAAATTTTTTGAGTGCCAACATGATGCCACAAGTGGAAAATTCCATACCCAACCTCACATGATGAGTTGCAGTCAAATGTGGGTACACTAGAAATATTGTATAAAATTACCTTAGGCTATGTATGTAAGGTGTGTATAGACATACATAAAAGACTTCTGTGTTTAGACCCAGGTACCATCTCCAAGATACCTCATTTATCTATATGCAAATAATCCAATCACCCTCCCAAATTTGAAGTCCAAAGCAGTTCTAGTCCCAGAAGTGGACTTTATATTTCATATAAACCATATTCAACTTGTATTGTGAAAATAGTGTTTACTTCATCAAAATTCTGAAATGGTCTCAGGATCCCAGGGGTTCCACGGACCACACTGAGATCATTGTCATAGACATTCACATAGTGCTCTCCTTTATGTCATTCAACTATGAGCTTAAATGTCATGACCTCAGAGATGTCCATCTTCTGTAGGCCCCCAGGAACTTCTTATCATAACATATTACCCTATTTTGCCTTTATGATAGTACTTATCACTACCTGTTTATTGTTTACTTGTGTACATGTTTGTTATTTGTCTCCCCAACTGGAACATAAGACCTGAGAATGTGGGAACTAACAGGGTCTCTAAAACCTAAAATAATCTTACCACTCAAGCTCTTAATAAATGTTTGGGGAATGACAGAATCAGGTTAAGATCATGTATAGGGAGTTCAGGTTCTCATCATTCCTTATTCAGGTGGCCTTATGCCTGCAAATAGCTATTTTTTGCTCACTCTAGATTCTTTGGAGAACAACAGAAGGAACTTTTGAGTTCTGTACCTTACAGATAAACTCTGTCCCCACTAGGATTCTGCAAGTTGAATGTTATTTTACCTCTTTTTGTAGAAGCACCAGAAGGTCAAAAAGAACAAATCTCAAGAGCTAGTGAGTGTTAGAGCCAAAAACCAAACCTCCCAGGCAATGGATACACATTAGGACATACTCATAATTATTGCTCAGAGTGCCAAAGTTTCAAAGTTGGCTGTCAGACGATGAGGCAGTAGTCATTCAGAAAGTGTGTTTGTTAGAGGGAATTTTTTAAATAATTAAAATTGAAACTCTGAAGTTATAACAAATGAATAGCAGATTTTCAAAATTAACTTTTTTGCACATTTTAGAAGTGTTTACCTCAACCTTCAATTCCCAAGAAACCATTGTATTTCTTCAGTCTTTTGCCCAGAAGGTCTTAGGATCTTTCCTAGGAACTGCAGCAATGGTAAATGAGCAAAGTTCTTATCTTACATTCACACCCAAGACCCATCCTTTGCTCTGATTCCTGGTGAAGATAAGTATACAATACCATGATAAAATGCCATGTCAGCATGAAGATTTGGTCCAGGACCCAATCTCAGCTTTTATATTCTTACTTTCATAGAATATGCCAGAGAAGCTCTGACTGAAATTCGGGGGGTTACACAAAAGTTGACAATAGAATGTGGGATAAAGTTGACGATAAAACATGGGATATGCATTGAGCCTCTGATCATCTAGAGAAATGCTCTGTTTGCTTCAGCTGTCAAGTATTTGAAATCTGTAGTATCAAGGAAAGATATTTAAAAAACTTTCAAGGGAGCTTCTAGATTAGCCAATTAGACAGCAAGGGATATAAGCTCTTTGAGAATCAATCCTCTAGCATTGCATTTGCTAGCCCTATATCCAGAACTAAAGAACAAAATGGAGGGCCAACCCAAGCCCTGTAATGCAGATGTGCTGACGAGAGATCAGGGTCAGCCCACCTGCAGGGGTTAATGATGTGACTCTAAGAATGCACTGATGGACAAGGCCTTTCTCTCCCACAATTGTCTATCAATTCAATTCACTCTCAAGAATATAAGCACTCCTAGGAATGTCAGGAGAGGTTGTTATAAACCAGACCTAATTTTCATAAAACTAAATTCTAAATACTCAGAGATATTCAACTTCAAGTAAACTATAGGAGTAGAAGAATTGATTCAGGAAAATAGGGCACAAAGTATGGAGTTCTGTCCACCTAAGAGCACTAACATCCAGAAGACCAAGAAGGGAAAGAGAATGTCTCTGGGAAAGCATTTACCTGTCTTAGTTTCCCTTAGGATGAATTGTCCATGAGTCAGAGAAGCTCTAGCTGATGTTGTATTTGCACCAACAGTGGGAAAAGAACCTGTCTATATAGCCCAACAGCTCCAGTACAAGACCTACTTCTGATTAACTTCCTCAGTGCACCAAGGTTTGTAGAAACAACATGGCTAATTGGTCAAGGCCTGGGCTTAGCCTCTACTAATGACTTGCTTGAGCTTGAGGATAAATTTATCCTTCCCTTCATTCTTGTAATTAGGGTATAAAAAACAGTCACATAATCACTCCTTAACCACAATAGGTAAAATATTTGCAAAGTATGCAAAGGAATCTTATAATACATTGTCAACTTGACCATTTTTATTTTAACCCATGTTCCCTAGAGGGCATTTCTCATTTCTGTACACATCCCTACCAGCAAAGTAAAATCTGTAGTTTGTAATATAATTTCACAGATACGTCAGAAAAACTTTTCAGGTTCCTTGTGTCCCTGCTCTTCCCAGTCCCAGAGCATACCCACCGTGGAAAGTCACCATCTTAGTGTGTATCATAAATTTCTTCTGTTCACACTGTCTACATGTCTTAGGATTTTGTTTGATCCACTATAGAGTTTTATAGACATATTTTCCTTTAATATCTGCTGAGATACTTGCCATAGTTTAAATAATCTCTAGTTTACAAAGAGGAAGTGCCAAGCCATAAAAACATAAGGACTTCCCACAAGCTGATGGCATAGTTGCTTATGGTCGGGGTCATATTTTTACATCAATATTAATTATCTTAGTTGCCTGATACCTGAATTATATTGATTTCCATTAATAATCATGCCTATGCTAAACTGTTTAGGCCTAACTGGAAAGATTATGATATTTCTTATAAGTTCATTTTTGAATGCTCATCAAGTTTTCACAAAGGCATCTCTGAAGGTCAGTGGAGAAAAATATCAAATGAGCCTATTAAATCTATTCTCCACAGCTTCCTGCTCTAGTACCTTCTCTACTACTTTCATCCATAGGACCACCCAGAAAAGTGGGACTTTTTTCCTACATAGTTCCTTAGAAATTTGGAAATGGCTACTTTATCTTCTTCTTGGAAAGAGGTGTACTATATTCATGTAGAACCAAACTTTGCCCTTTCTCTTAGATAATTCCTATTTTGTGTCTCTTACAATTCAATTTTGGCATTACCATTGCTGGGAAGGATACCATCAGGGCTTGGCAGCATACTGAAATACCCCTGCAATAGCCCACATGTCATGGTATCTACTTTCCTGATTAACCACTATATTATGAGCTCCAGAGATTTATTATGCTATATTATGTGCTCTAAGGGCATATTATATTATGTTATGTTATGTTATATTATATTATGAACTCCAAAGGCACATTTGTATTTGTCATCCAGCATCTAGAAAAGTGACTAAAATGTGGTAGACTAAACATTCCCAAGATACCTAAATGACGGAATCTTTCCTAAGTTCCCCATAACTCTGCTCTTTAAGTGTGTTTTAGTTGGTCTATTTTAAAGAACCCAATCAATAGTCATTATGGAATAGAGCTTTAACTCTCTGAGACATGGATAGGACACTTGGGAACATTTGAGATGATAAAATTTTATTTCGGGGTCTGTTTTGACAATTACAGATATAGGGAGGAATATCTGTAATTTCAAGGAAGCAGATATAAACAAAGTACTCATCATTTTTAGAGGAGAGAAGTCTGAAATTCTGTGAGAATTCAGGGAGATCAAAAGAAGCTGGAGCCTTTCAAAATTACAACAATTTTAATGCCTCTAACTAAAAAGCAAAATAATAAGAAGCAGACAAAACTCTGTGTAATTGGAAAGAAATATTAGTCTCAGAAAGTATTCAAAAATAATCTTCACAGTGGCTCTCTCTTCTTTCATTGTCTAGTGTTTTTGAATGTAATTATATTCCTGTGGGATTGAGCAGCTATTGGTACTGGTAATACAATATTTGTCATATAATCAAAAGAATTTGATGGACCCACCAACCTGCTCTTTTTTTAATAATGACTTTACTTTTTTTATGTGGTACTGATGATTGACCTCAGTGCCTCACATGTGCTAGCAAGCACTCTACCACAGAGCCACAACCCCAGCCCCTACCAACCTGCTCTTGACTTCTGAGAGACACCTCTTGAATCCCTCAACTTCCATGAAACTTGGGCTTATAACAAAGATCATCTTAGTTGTAGAAGGCTGCCTGCCTGCTGCTTCAGTGGACATGACTCCTTGCACATACAGAGTGCCCACATATGTTGTATTTGGGATCTTTCTTCACTCTTTCTTAACTCAAAACACGTTGTGTACATCTGCTCATCTTGTCTCCAGAAGACTCACTGGGTGTTCTGTGGCCTATGCCACATGTTCATAAGGTGCTCACTCAGAGAAGCAACAGGAACAGCTCCAGAGTGCTGTGGTCCACTTTGTCCCCAAATAATTGGGGATCAAGCTCTTTGGAGAGTTTAAGGAAAAAAGAAGGAATTGGCTATTTAGAAACGAAGAAAATGTAGTACTGTGTATTCTCAGCCCTGTGTTTATTATTTCTTTGTCCAGTCTCTCTGAAGGCGCAGATATCCATCTGCTAAACCTTCTTCTTCCTGCACATAAACTTGCTTATTCATTCGTTCAACCCACATGACAATCTCATCCAATCCTGTGGCTTTTAAATACCTACTCCACACTACTGGCTCCCAAATTTACATCTATGGAATCAACCCTGCCCTGAATCTGAGGCTGTGTATTTACGGGCTTATGTAATACCTCCATGATGCTAACAGGCTCCTCAAACTTAGCATATCCAGAACCAAAACATGTTCTCCCCTCATCCCTGATCCTCCCCTGGGGTTTCCCATTTCAGTAAATGATACCCCCCTTCACTGAATCACTAAAGCTTAAACCTTTAGAGTTATCCTTAACTCTTCTCATTCTCTCACCTTCCTCATCTAATTCATTAGCAAATATCATCAGCTCACCCTTTTAAACATATGCCAAATCCAGCCAGTTTGTCACCACTGTTCTTCCTCGTCCCTGCTCTAATCCTTTATCACCATCTTAACTGAGACTAACATACCTCCCTGATTCCAGTCTAACCCCACCACAACCCATTTTCCATATAGAAGCCAAAGTAATTTTTTTAAACTTTAAATAAGATCCTATCATTTGGCTGCCCATAATCCTTAGAATAAAACCCAAACTCCCATCCTGACCTGCAAAATCTTTCACTGTTCCAACTACCTGTGTAGGCTTTGCTGGCTATGACCCTTCAGGCACTCTGCCCTTTGGGTCACAATTGTGTCAAGCCCATTCCTGCTACAGGGCCATTGAAACTGCTCTTTATTCCACTAAGAAGGCTCTTCTCTCAGAAAGCTATAAAGCTTACTCTTTTACTTCATTTAGAATCTGCTTAGATGAGATCTTCCCCGACCAAAATGTCTAAAGCCAGACTTTATCACCCATATCCTTTAGGTCTCTTGTTCTGCCTTGCCTTTTCTCTATAATACATTTTATTGTGGATCTCTCTGTGTGTTTGTTTATTAATGTTTTTCCTGAAAGAATGCAAGCTTCCTGAGAAGCACAGCTTTCCTTTGCTTATTGCTATATTCTCAGGTACCTAAGGCACTGCCGGACATCATATACTGTACATGGTAGAAAGTCAATATTGTTTGAATAAATAAAAACACTTATGGTAGCCATCTTTATGTCAAGTGTTATGCTACAATAAAAAGTAAAAAGCCATGATTTATGCCCTTGGAGAACTTGCCCTGGGTGTCAGTGACAGATGTATAAGCAGTTCCATGATTCTGAGATGGCTGGGGTGTTGGGGAAGCTTCAGCATGAATCTCCAACTGTGGCTGCAGGAGTCAGAATGGTAACCAATGGAGCTGACATTTGAGATTATTTCTGAAGGATGAGCAAATGTTTGCAAGACAGAGGAGATTGCGCAGGGCACTTCAGGTGTGGGAACAGCACACACAATCATATGGAGCTGCGATAGAAACAAAACACAGTAAGACCAGCTTATGGAGAGTTGTATGAGATGATTTTAATAGACAAGCTACTGAGAAAGAACAATTTCTTTTAGTCTTGGCCCCCCAAAATGATCCTCCCTGGAGTTTTCCTTTTCAGAAAATGATATTCCCAGTCTTAATTGCTCAAGCTAAAATTCTCAAAGTCATCCTTAATTCTTCATTCTCATTTACTCCACATCCAATCCATCGGTAAGTCCCGTCAGCTCTACCTTTTCACTATATGGCAAATACAGCCTCCAGTCACCAGTCTTACACTCCCTCCCTAGTCCAAGCCATCATCATCGCTCACCTGAACTGTCACAAGAGCTTCCCAACAAGCTTCCCTCCTTGTCTTCTGATCCCACCATGACACATATTCCACACAAAACCCAGCACTGTTACCGTGAATTGCTTTTAAGTTAAAGCCAGAAAAGAAACTTAAGTCAGAATCAACTAAATGGATTCCTGCTAAAGATTATTTTCATGTCAAAGTTTATATTGTTTTATTTGTATACCTTGTCTCTATACTTATGTGGTATTATGTTATTATGGTATGGACTATGTGTTCATATGTGGGAGTTTTCCCTTAACAATGGAAAGAACAGACTCATTACAGGGTTCCTTTAGTGATCTTTTCTAACATCTTTAAAATGACCAATTTCTTATGGCTCATGTATATATAATCTGTTATGTAAAACCAATAAGATCTAAGTGTCTTCCTTTCAGAATCCAGTAGATACTGCAGAAAGCAGTGGTCCAGAAAGAAGTTCTACAATGCTTATCTTGGAAAACAGTGAAAATAGACACATATAAAGCATCTAACTCAAAGAGTTAGAAAAAGAATAACAAAACAAACGTAAGAACAGCAGAAAAGACATAATAAAGCTAAAGCTAAAAACCACGAATTTAAAAACAGAAAAATTCAAGAATTAATAAATAAAAAGCACATTATTTGAAAATATCAGTGTAATAGAGGAAACTTTAGCTTACTTTGTCAATAAAATAGGGGAAATAATAAAGTAACTATAAGATAATTAAAAAGGATTCAAAGTCCATTTACTCAACTTTTTACTAATCTGAAAATCTAAATGAAATGCATATTTTTTCTTTTTATTTATTTATTTATATTAATTTTTAAAATTTATATATAACAGTGAAATGCATTACAATTTATATTACACATATAGAGCACAATTTTTCATATCTCTGGTTGTATAAAAAGTATATTCACACCAATTCATGTCTTTGAATAATGATGACCATCACATTCCACCATCATTTCTAACCTCATACCCCTTCCCTTCCCCTTCCACCTCTCTGCCCTGTCTAGAATTCGTCTAATTTTTTAAGAAATATAGTTTAGCCATACTAATTTCTAAAGAGAAGGAGAATTTATCAGATCAATCACTATATAAAGCACTAAATAAATATTAGCAGAGTCTAGCAGCATTTTATAAGAACAATACACCATAAGCAAATGAAATTCATTGCAGAGGTACAAGAATGGTAAAGTATTAGAAAATCTACTATCATAATTTTTCTTATTAATACATCTTTATAGAAGACATTTGGTCATCCTCATTGATAATATAAAAGACAATGTAATTCACATCCATTTTCCATTAAAATGGATTAAAATTATCCACTTTATAAAATTAAAAATGATAGATACCTCCTTACTATGATTATATAGATACACACACACACACACATACACACACCATGAATTAGGCATTATGCTTATTAGGAAAACACTAGGATTCATTTTATATCAGAAACAGTGAAGACAGGGTTTCCCGCTGTTATAACTCATCTTTAATATTATTCTAAATGTACTAGTCAAGGAAGAACAAAAGAAAGAAATTGGAAGTAGATATAGTCCAAGTCTGGAGCTAGGGCTGTAGCTCAGCAGTAGAGTGCTTGCCTAGCTCTTGTGAGGCCCTGGGTTCAATCCTCAGCACCACGTAAAAATAAATAAAATAAAGTTATTGTGAAAATAAAATTCTTTAAAAAAAAAAATCCAAGGCTGGGGATATAACTTAGTGGCAAAGTGCTTGCCTAGTATGCGCAAGGCCCTGGATCCAGTGCCCAGGAAAACACACACACACACACACACACACATATCAAAGAAAGAAGTTAACCTAATGTTTATTATTTGCAGGTGATATGATGTATACTTGGGTTGTATGCTTGTTTCTATGAATCAACTGGGAAAATGTTACAAACAGTAACAGAACTCATTAACTACCAATTCATTATGTAAAAATGAATTTTCTTCATATACTTGATTAGCAGCTAGCTAGAAGATACGATTAAAGAAAAGATCATAGATCATATTTAGAGCAGCAAAAAAGAAAAATATTAAATCTATACATAAGCATATATAGATATAACTATGCATATAAATACAGGAATTTACCTTATCAAGACATATGTAACATATACATTTTCATTTCTATAAATAAAAAAACTTTAAAAGTTCTCCTGAGATGCAAAGCAAAAACAAAAATGTGAATGAGTGGAAAGGTAATCTCTATTCTAAGATAATAAATGTCGATATCACAAATTTAACTTGATTCCAATAAACATACCATTAGATGCCAGGCATAGTAGCATACTACTGTAGTCTCAGTTGTTCAGGAGACTGTGCAGGGAAAATCACTTGAGCCTAGCCTGAGCAATATAGCAAGACTCTATCTCATAATAAATAAATAATGCCAACAGAATATTTTGTGACCAAACAAGCTAGTGCTGAAGTTCATGTGAATAAAAAGGCTTTTAAAATAAAAAAAATAGTCAAGAATAGAGACAAGTCAACAGCACAATATAGAGTTCAGAAATAACTTCAATTACATTTGAAAAGTTTGTTTATATTAAAGATAAATCTCAGATCAGTGAAACAAAACTGGATTATTGAATACATTGTGTTGGGAAAACTAAATAGCTATCTGGGGAAAGAATTAATGGTTCATATTTATGCCAAGATAAATTCTGAATGGATCAAGAACTTACTTTTAAAAATAAATGTTAAAAATACTAAAATAATCTCAGGACAAATTATTAATATCTACAAGTAGGGGAGACTTCCACCTTTTTACTTAAAGTGAAGCAGTTTACAGCTTTTCTTTGGTATATCCATTAGCCAGCATCACTATTCTTGTGCCTTGGGATTATCAATAAATAAATTCAAGGTTACTTGAAAACAAGCACTACAATACTGCAGCATTCTATCTGATAATGGAGATAGCTAGTAAGTGACTAATGGGCTAGCAGCATATACAACATGGAGACGCTAGACAAAGGACAATTCTTGGGCAGGACAGAGTCAAATGGTAAAAAGATTTCATCACTCTACTCAGAATGATGCATTATGGGAAACTTGTGCATTATTTATTTCTGGAATTTTCTAATCAGTATTTTCAAACTTTGCTTGATGTAAATAGCTAAAACCTCAGAAAATGAAACCATGGACAAGAGAAGACCACTTTGTATCCTTTGATCCAGCAGTTGCACTTCGGGGAAAACATATAAGTATACTTCACATGTATAAAATTACAAGGCCTAAACCTTGTACCTTTTGTAATAATAACACATGATTGACAACAACCCCAAATAGCTTTCAGTAAGCAATAGTATATAAGTTTTATAGTGGAGTGGGTTATATAAATTAAAATGGAACTCTGTGAAACCATAAAACAAGAATGAGAAAGATTTTATATACTGGCGTGGAGAGATATTCAAGTGAAAAATCAATGTACATGATAATGATATGATAGGTAAACTTTGTGTACAAAAGAAGAAGTGTTATCTCTGGCTGTATATATCTTTGCTTAAATAGGCAAAACATACCTGTAGAAAGATACAGAAGAAGAATTTATTGCCTCTAGAAAATGGAACCATGTGATTGGGAAATTGAGCTGGGGAAATTGTGGATACTTTCACTTTATACCAACCAAAGTAAAAATAAATAAAAATAAAAAAAGTAATGAGATTTTTCTAAATCATTTTTAGGAAAATAAAAACACAATTATACCCAACAACACGGATAAATCTTACAATGATAATGTTGTACAAAAGAAGCAAACACGTGAAATAAATTATTCCATTTATTTAATGTTTAAAAAAAGGCAAAAGTAATTGCTGGTGAAGAAGTTAGAATAGCAGTTATCTTGGTGAGAACAGAACGGGACAGGCCATGAAGAATTCTGGGGTGCTGGTAATACTCTTGACCTGGATGAGGGAGTTATATGAGTGAATTTAGTTGGAAGAAAATCACTAATGTGTCCTTCTAAGGTTGGCATAGTTTTATTCTTGTAAATTATACTTCAGGGTTTTTTTTTTTAATTTTTAGTTGTCGATGGACACAATACCTTTATTTTATTTATTTTTTGTGGTGCTGAGGATCAAACCCAGTGCCTCATGCATGCTAGGTAAGCACTCTACCACTGAGCCACAACACCAGAACTATACTTTGTTTTTTTTTTTAATTATCAAAAAGAAAAAAAAACCTTTTTTTTTCAGTTCTATTAGTTCCCCACTGCTGACATAGCAAAGTGTCGCAAACTGGGAGGCTTAGAATAGTAATGTATTGTCTCATAGTAAGCTAGACATCAAAATCAGGGTGTTGTAGAGCCAGGCTCCCTCAGAACTCTATAGCGAAGAGGACTTCCTTGGCTAGTGTCTGGTGTTGGTGACCTTGGTATCCTTGGCTTGCAGCTGCATGGATCCAATTCCTGCCTCCTTCTTTGTGTGGTGTTTCCCTGTGTTTCTATATCCACATGGAGTTTGCTTAGGTGAACACCAGTCATATTGGATGGGGCACACCCTGCTTCATTATGGTTTCATTTTAGTTAATTATATCTGCAGTGACCCTGTCTCCAACTAAGAACACATTTCAAAGCACTGGCGTTCAGGCTTCACCATTTCTTTGAGATGGAGTGGGAGACACAGTTCAATCCATAACAAGAAGTTCATGAAGAACTTTTAAGAGTATTGGAGTTGCTACAGAAGAACATTTTAAGCGGGTTTGAGTGCTGGATCTGTGAAGTGTGCCATTGTTGAGCTCTTGCAAAATAAGGTAGCCCAATACTATTTGCATCAAGGGTATCATCTCCTCAGCAATAATTCAGGTGCTGGTAAATTAGAACTCAAACCAAAAGCTACATAGTTGAGTTAAAGGAAAAGAAATAGGGAGGTTTTCATCTCCTTTGGTAGCCTCCTTCATGATTTTGTAGCTCTGTAAAACCAAGGGCTGTGATTTGATTGCTTTTTGGGTTTGACACATTGAGACAATTAACAGAGCAACAACATTGGTCTTAAAATGGATATTTAAAAAAAAAAAAAAAAAGTCTTTTTATTCTTCAGATTCACTCCAAGGATCCTGCAGCACCCTCATTTTTCTCTGGGTATGGGTTTGGGTTTTATTTTTCTATTGAGTCAGCAAGTTTCCAAATGAATAACAGGCGCAGGGTGTGGTGTGTGGCTTTCCTTTGGGTTGTGCATCCACATTGCCCCAGAGATATAATTAATCCCATGGTTCTCACCGCCATTGAAGTCGTTTTCCTAATTTAATGAAAGAATTATTTTGTTGTCACTGGTTTCTACTGTGTGTAGCTTTTTGTAAGCGCTCAATGAGTATGTGTTGGTTGAAAGAAGAAAAACAGAACAACACTTAGCTACTTGAACAGTTTTGAAATTCATCCATCCATTCTGGGGCAGACAAAATTCATTTATGTTCCACAAACATTAGAGCAGTGGTTGCCTTTGGCAGGAGTTAACTGAGATGGGACACCAGGAATTTTCTAGAGTGATGGTCATATTCATAGACTGATAAGACATGGATTACAGAGGTTTGTCAAAACTCAATTAATGTATACTTAAGGTTTATGTAGTTCACTGCATGTAAATGTTACCTCAAAAGAAAAAAAAACTATTAAGAAAATCTGAAACTTTAGAAAATACAATGTCTGCTAAAATACTTAGGGGAAAGTATGCTGAATTCTGCATTTTGCTTTAATATGCATTTAAAAAATAAGATGGATTAGTGAGTGGATAGAATGCTGGGTAGGTATACTACAAAAGATGCATATTGGGGTTGGGGCTGTAACTCAGTAGTAGAGCGCTTGCCTCACATGTGTGAGGCACTGGGTTTGATCTTCAGCACCACATAAAAATAAATAAATAAAATAAAGATATTGTGTCCATCTACAACTAAAAATAAAAATTTAAAAAGAAGTGTGTTAATTATAGAATCTAAATAGTATGTAGATACAGGTTGACTATCCCTTATCCAAACTTGTTAGGATCAAAAGTATTTGGTATTTTGATTTGTTTTTGTTTTGTTTGCAATATTTGCATATACCTGGGACTTTTTTGGATTTTGAAATGGAATATTTGCATATACATAATGAGATATCTGGAGAATGGGACCCCTTTATAATAATTCAATTTATGTTTAATATACATACAGATGGGAGTCATACAATGTTTTTAATTTTGTGCATGAAACAAGGTTTAATTTTCCAATTTGGTGTCATTTCAGTGCTCAAATTTTAGATTTTGGAAGGTTTCAGATTTTTGGATTAGAGATGCTTGACCTGTAGTTAGTTATTCATGGTAAAATTCTTTGATTTTTTCAGTAAATTTGGAATCTTTCAAAATAAAATGTTAGAGGAAATTCATAATGTAAATCCATGCAAGACCTTGCAAACGTGGGATCAGAATCCTCTTGCCCTTTTTATCCCATCTCAAATTTGCATGTACACTACTTGAAACAGGGAATAATATCCTCTGCTGGGGGTCTCCTTCCAGATTCAACAACCAATTTGTTTGAGCCTGTTTTGCTTCCCTGCTGGGACTAAAGTTTTTTAAAAGTAGTTGAAAAGAGGCAAAGGAAATTTGTATTTAGTGTGGCATCCTACAATATGGTCTTGTGCCATTCGCCTACATGTAACCTGGGGAGAAAGCTGATTAAGCATTATTAAAAACAATGTCCTGTTTTGTAATGGTGCTCATGACAGAAAGAAAACCCATCTTTATTTTCATATGAACAAAGACATGAAGAGCTGCAGTTCTATGATGTTCTCTTAAAATGACTCTTCCTCTACTCACCTCCAATCGTATCTATAACCCTATTATAGAAATGAAATATAAGTAAATAGATTTACATTCAGAACCAAAATTATCTCCATGTGCTCACCCATGGCCCTCTTGATCCTATATCTTCTCCAATACGATGTGGTGGAAACCTAGAAATCAGACACACGTGGGTTCTCCTTCCATTTCAGTTACTAAATCATTCTCTGATCTTGAGTACATTGTTTAATATCTTTGAGTCTAAACTTGCACAATTTTTAAATAAGCAGATTCAATCAGATCATCAACAAGTGCCTTCTACCACTGAAATACAAGTGCTTTTTTACCCTATCTTCCTTTGTCATCTTTTTGGGGAGCCAACTTTAATGATATCTTGCATCCCTACTGTGGCATACCAAAATAAGGAGCCCCTGGTCCCAGCAAGACACACAAAAGACTCTGCAAGGAACTCATTTAAATAATGCCTAAGATTTTAGTCCCAGTGAATTTTCCATCTGTTTCTCCATGTTAGTTGAACATGAAGTTAGATACTTAAGGCATTCAGGAGAGTAAAGCCAAGATATCTTATAAATCTCTTCTAAAAATATCAAGAAAGAGCAGAGAAGAAAGTGATATTTATGTGGAACTGTGTGTTTAGTTCTCTTGGGCTTATCCCCAGGTGAAAATTCTCTTTTATATACTGATTATGAGAAGAGGCTATCAATTTCTAGCCAAGTTCCTCCTCACCCCCAAGGAATGAAAGCATAGCAGAATAAGTATTTCTAGCAGGATGAGTCTCTTTTCTTTCTCGGGGTATATTAGAACTCAAAGGCAGAAGTAGTTTGGTGTGTCACAATATATAAACAACTGAGAGAGTAGTTGTAACTTTGCATCTTTTCAAGTGCTGTTTACTTAATTGTATCACCAAAGAGACTCAAATTCCATTATGTGTGTCCCTTGACTTAGTGTTTAATAGCCTGAGAGGAAATTATACAGGTATGAATCTATTTATATTCACAGTCACAGCAGACACAAGTTAACACACAAAAAGTGGCTGTAGTCATGTACCTTTTCTATACATTTTGTTCCTGTGTTTGCATAGTTAGGCTTGTATACCTGCATATTGTCTGCCTTTGATTAGCTGTAAACCAAATAGTGAGGCTACTTAAATAAGGTAAGAAGCCAATTACTAAGGACTTGACTTTACTAATGTACTCAGGTTGGAGATGTTCTAGGTGAGGAGAACATGGGCAAGCCATCTGATTTGGTCCATTATTATATTTTCAATTATCTTTGGTGCTCAAAGAGAGACATTAATATAGCTGCGGATGACATAGCAAATTACCACAGTTCTCTAACCTTTTAAATTGCTAACACTGTTGTAATCTGTAATTATAGAAATCAGTGTGAGAATTGTGGCACTGCATAATTATCTTTCCTGATACTTTATTGCTGAATGAATTATTAATCAGAATCAGTCTTGTATAGTATTTGCAGCAACTCAGAAGAATAATGTATAATTAAATTTCATTATTCCTATTTTTGTGCTAATGTTTTATGATGTTGTAATTGATAATTAATTGGCCAAAAACTCACACAATACTTTGAAGTTTCAGGTGGCTGGGAAATGTTCAGTGCATTGAGTTCATTAACTAAGTAATGATCATTCCGTAAAGACCACAGTGTCTAGTCCAATCTGCATGAGAAAGCTTTGGAAAGTGGTATATTAATCTTAAAGCTTTTCATGTTTCCTTAAAAGAAAGCAATAACTGTGAGCACATCCAAATAATTAAGAGATCTTAATAGATTTCAAATCTGGTCAATTTTAAGTGATCAAGCTTTGGTTCCGAATGTCAGGCTAATACACTAGATACCCTTGGTGTGCTTCTCTGTGTATCAATTTCCATTCTAATTAAACCAGTAGTCTCTGTATAACCACAATATGAAAGAGAATAACAGTGTGATAGCCTCAAAAGCTGTTTCCTTCTGCTTTGATGAGTGTAGCCCATAGAGTAGCATATCTTTATAGACAAAATCTGGTTTAATCTTCTTTTCCAATTGTTCAAAATACTAAATGGGTTTCCTCCTCACAGACACATAGAATTTAAAATCCAAAGGAGATTATGAACCTTTCCTTGACTGGCATTCTAACGAAGAATTCCTGGTGTGAGTCTCTTTTGGTATCCTTTGCAACCTAGGTTACCAGGGAAAGCTCAGAATCTAAGAATGTCTTTCTCTCAGCCTGAGTTCTATTGAAAAGAAGCATTGTTGGGCATTTCATGTGAACTTCTGCTGGGCTATTTGATTTGATTTTTTTTTTTTAGGAAGGTGATACTTCTTTTTGGTTTTAAGTGTCTTCCTTAGACACACGCAATTTTTTTAAACAGGTGAACATCTTTTACCTTTCTGAAGAGCTCTGAAGGCATTGGAATAGGGAACTTAACAGCACATATGCTGATTTTTTAATCAGTTCTTTTCTGAGTTGATTAGAAAACCATCCACAGAGGACAGTTCTTAGGGGTTGCTATTCAAATGCAACTCCACATTCCCAGAAAGATCATGAGTGATTTATTTTTACATTGGTTGCATTGATTCTGATGTCTTACAGTTTCAAATTTTAAATTTTTAGAAGAATTTGTCATCAGACCACTGTGAGTAGAATTAAAACACATTCCCATAGCATATGAGGAAGAGTTGCTTGTCTAACCTTGGAATGAAGATTAGAAACCTTCCTCCCACCATCTATTCTGGATTCCTGACCCTCCACAGCCGTGTCTGATCTCAGGGATGAGCCCCAGGCAGTGTTCACTGAGCTTAGTCACGCTGAAATCATCATCTCCAGGATACAGTTGAGAATTCTGTGAGCCAATCATCTTCTGGGGGCTATTTAAATATAAGTTAAATAAGTGAAATAAGTGAAATAGTGAATTAACAAACAAACAAATGTGGAATGGTTTAATCCTCACCACCATATGTAATAGGTACCCTTTATCATATCCTCTTTGTACAGATTGGGAAACTGAGGCAAAGAAAAGCTGAATCTCTTGCCCAAGATTCTGCCACCAGCAAGTGGGAGAGTCAGAAACCAAAGCCAGGCATTTGTCTCCAGAGCCTGCACTCAGTGTGCTGCCTCTAGAAGCTGTGGATATATGCAGGATTTAGTGAGTGCTTACTACACACCAGGAATTGTTCCAGAAATTTTGCATGCTTGTGTGTTAAGTCACTTACTCCCTATGACAACTAGGCTCAGATGAGGAATCTGTAGAGAGCTTGCATGGTTTGTCTGAGGTGGCATCATGATCATTTAGGTGCAAGCAATCTGGCCTTGGAGCCTGGCTCATCACCACTCACTATGTATACTGCCTCACATGATAGATGAGGGATCTGATTTGTGCAAATGTATATGCAGGAGGTAGCAGAGAGAGAAAATAGGGAATGCTTGTAAGAGGACTGGAGAATATTCAAAACACACATTTCTAACAAATAGGAAAGGATGGAACCTTAAGTAATGTTTTTTTAGAATCAATACAAGCTCCCCATCTTCCAGGAGCCTTCTTTTGGCATGAGAGAGAAATATATCAGGGTTATGTGCTCATAAGAACAGATCTTCTTGATATAATTATGTGTAGAATTAACCAAATGGTGGTAAGGCTAATTCTTGATGCACAAAGAGTTATTTACACTTCTCAGAGAGCTCTCAGATCCATTGCCTTCTTTGACCTTCATGGTCATTGTAGGACTTTGTAGAAGAAAGGCTGCAAGGATGTCATGCCCAGAGTTGCCAGAAAGCACAAGAACCCACACTTTATCCCATCATTCTCTCACAGGCCTTGGATGCAAATTGGCCTTTCTCTAGATTTAAGCAGGAGAATCTTGCAACCAGTATCCTTCTTCATGCCATCCAGGTTTACCTCAATATAAAAAATGCTCAATATGTTCAGAATTACAAATTTACATAAAATGCAATTTTTTCCTTTTCATACTAACAGGTTTTATTTGTGGAGTATTTACTGTAAACAAAGGACTCCTAAATACTTTATTGTTTCATCTCATTTAATCTGTAGAACCATTTTGAATATGGGAAGACCAAGTATTGTGGAATATAATTAATGTGTCCAGAGTTCTATAGCTAGGAAGTAAAAGGGTAGGATTCAAATGGAAGCCACTATCTAAGGATGGAAGGAAAAATGAGAAGTGGGTCCTTTGTAGCATCAAGAAAGTACCAAGCAGCGTCTTCCCGTCCACTACTTTCCATGCTTCTTTGGGATCATCTAGCCAAAGAGTCACCCATTCCTGATCATTTGGGGAGGGGGGAACTTTCTACCCTTTTGGCATGCAATTTGACTTTTTGTAATTAATGAGTTAGAAAATATCTTCTTGAATATATGTTTTTCTTTGTTTGAAGCCTACTTGGTGAGGTAAACCACATGAAAATGTGGTAGAGTGTGCGTGTGAGACAATTTGGATTTTAAACAGCATGCTCAGTGCTGTGAAGCATTTGTGTCACTGCCTTTTGGTGGTAATATGCATCACTCTAAGAAGCTGCCAAGGACAGGACAGGGACCTGGAAGGCTCCAAGCTCATCCTGGTTTCTCCTATTCCTCTTCATTGACCTCCTGTCTTTTCCACATGCTCTCAGGAGAGCCTTTCACCTGTATGTTAATTTTCTAGCTCTATTTGACCTTCTGTATGCTGACAGATGGTCCAAATTCTTTATTACCTAATGTGGGGTTTAACATACTGCCAACCAATAATCTTAACCTTGTGATAGTAATTGTTCTTAAATGGGGGAAAAAAAGGAGTTGGGGTGCCCAGACTTCAGTGGAAATTCACACACCTTTCTTGAAATATTTCCTGAATGAGCCTGGTACCAGACAACATGTCTGTCCCCATTAGATGCTTGCCTCCTTTGGTGCTGAGTTTTTGTTTTCTTAGTTACCAAGTGAACCATCTTGCAATCTCAACTTTATCCATTCCACCTTGCATCCCTACAGAGAAGATGATATTTCAGAACAGAACCATGTCATCCACAAGACCGACCCCAATGTGTAAAGGAAGCAAGTTTCCTTTTATTAAGAATCTTTCCTGTGAAGGCTATATTTCTTCCAAGCCTCAGTAACTCACTTCTATTTCCCACCTTTAAGTGGCGTGTCCTCTCAGGAGTCAGGGCAGGCAGCAGTAGAGATCCCAAGGATGAATAACTACAGACATTCTTTATGAAAAGGCAGACCTTTCTGTCAAAAGTGTGTCTGTGTGTGACCCCACACACATCAAGAAGGAGTTAGACTTGATAATCAAATCTGTAGCATCATAATTCCTGGTCAGTTGAATCTACCTTTGGCAAGTTACACATGTTAGTACCTGCAAGCAATAGCTAGCTCAGAGAACAGGCTAGGAACAAAGACAGTACTGATACTCTTTCTTGAATTCACATGGAAACTCCAGCCCAGCCATGTCACTGACCTGATGGGTAATCTTCTGACAGTAATTGTCATAATAAAATCTTTTGAGACTAATTTGAAGAAAACAAAATGATTTGATTTTAACACTTAGGTGTTTTTTTCTTTGCTCTCTCCTCTCTCTTCCATTCCTCCCTCCTTGTCTTCTCCCTCCCCTCCTGCTCCCCACCCCCCAGGTTTATCAGACTGGAAGTCCACTAATTACTGAGTTCAGTCTTTCAGGTTGTTTAACAGTAATGCTAAAGTTGGAATTAGACTTGCCATCTCCCCTTTTTTCTGTGTTTGACTATCTGTTGTCTTTTCTTAGTCTCTGATTCTCTGTTGTGAGTTTTGACTTGGTTCTCTTCTAAGACAGAATAAGACAGGTTCTGGGAACTCCCCTCCTACCGATGAAGAAGTTTTGGGGAGGAGTCGCCAGCCCTGTGTTGAACTGTGCACTAGGTACAAATCTGCAGCGCCTTCTATTAAAATGTAAAACGATCCGTTGAGTCATCCTCCCTCTGGTTTGACTCAGATGCTTTATGGCGCACTTTGCATGTCATTTCTCTGTAATGATTTCCCCATGGAGAAGGGTGTCTGATAGAATCCAGGCAGACTGAGACTGCTCTGAGTCAAATGGATCTTTTATTCTTTTAGCATTAACCCTTATCTCTCAGTTTCCCATCCCTGCTTTTCCCTGAAGGAACCTTAATGAAGTAAATAGGCTCTACCACCTCATTTAGCCTTCTAATCACTGTTCACAACTTCTTCTCACATTAGCAGCATGAAGCTCTAGGGTAATATTTCTCTGGCTAGAAGGGGAGGGAAGGAGATGCTGGGAGAGAATATTTCACACAGATGACCTGATAAAGAAAGAAGCAGAAAAGAAATGACTTTTCTGTGTCCTCTAACTCCTAATAGGCAAGAGGCAAATGCTAACGTGAAGCAGAGATTGATGTATGAGAAATGAATATAAATGGAGAACACAGATACAAAGAAGTAACAGCAGACACAAACTGGAAGTGACAACATAGAAAAGAAAGCTTGTCAAGGGTAGAAAACGACCTACCCCAGGAGAATAAGTGGCGTGTCAGCTGCACCCTGAGTTGGGGGATTACCATAAAAGAACCAAAAGCAAACATCAAAATACAGGAAAAAAAACAGGGTAGGTGATCACAAAACTGCTGCTCCTAATCTTCCCATTCCCAATTCCACTTCCTTCCTGCTCTGCCTACATCCCCACCACCACCCAAACACCATTAACAGTAATCATGCATCTTGGACAGCCAGGCATGGAGTCCCTTTCACACAGAGATTTCAAAACATGGAATTCTTTCCTTTTTGAGGTGAGAATTTATGTACTATGTTATTGTTAAATCCAAGCTAGAGCCTTCTCCCTGCCCCCCTAAACAGTCTGGCCTGATATGACAGGATGAAGATTCAGAGGACCAACACCCTGCTGACTCTAGCACTATATGCCTAAGATGGTTTCCAAGACAGGCCATGTCCTATGCACCCTAGCGCTGTCCAGGAATGAGAACAAAATATCAACCTATTGTTCACTACCAGTGGACACCATGTTTCATTAATTTGCAAAAAGTGGCTTTTGGTTTATCTTTCTTTTGGGATGACTTCATTTATAAGGGGGAAATTTCACACTTTTCATTGAATCGGTCGTCTTTGTCTCCCTCAAAAGTTATGTGATGACATTTTTTCCTCCCACCAGCTGTGTTCTTTTGAGCATTATCACTTCCTAAAAAGTTTTCTTGGGAACTACAGTTAGAGAAGCATGTTTCAAGCCTTTCCTAAAGTTTCTGTACTTTCATAGAACCATAGAAAATAGAACTGGAAACATCTTAGAGGTCACCTCTTCCCTCATGTTAGAGAAGGAAACAGAGACATGAAATAGTTTGGTTTTTCACAAGAAAGAAGAAAACATGGGAATCTCTGAAAATAGTTCACTCTCTAGCAAAAGCCTGAGCTCGTATTTCTCAGCATCTCCCAAAAGGCTTTATCCTTATATTCAGCCCATTGAAGTGGTTAGGTTTGCTTACCTTTAAGGATTCTTGTGTGTGTTTCATTTGAAACCCAAAGCCCACCTACGACCTATCTAATCTGGTGAAAGAACCTGCACAGGTTCTCCATAAAGACATGAATTGTTAGCCCTTTCTTCCAATCTTTAACTTTGGGGGAGCTGCTTTGGGTTTTGGGGGGTTTTTTTAACAAAATATAATGTAGATACGTAAAAGTACATGAAACAAATGTACAATTTAGTATCAAATTAACTTAGCACCAACATCAAGAAATTGAACATTGTGGCAACACCCTGAGACACTCTAGTACCCTTTCCAATGACCACTCTCTTGCCCCAAAGAAAACCTCTATTCTGAACATTTTCTTCAATTTTACCACCTTTGTCTGTGTCTTAGTTCAGGCTTCTGTAACAGGGTACCATAGTGGGTGACTCTAACAACAAGTCTAATTTCTCATAGTGCTGGGGTTGTAAATCTGAGACCAGGGTACCACAGGGTCAGTCTCTTGTGAGGACTTTCTTCCTGGTTTACAGAGGCCATCTTTTTACTGTGTCCACGCATAGTAGAAGGAGAGTGAGAAGGGGTTTCTTGTAAAGGCACAAATTCAATTCTTGAGGGCTTCACCCTCCTGACCTAATTACTTCCCCAAAACCCCACCTCCAAAGACCACCACCTCAGGGGTTAGGTTTCAACATCTGAATTTTGTGGAGGGAGAGGGCACACAAACATTCAGCCCATAACAGTATATATCCCTAGAGATTTTAAGGTTTACCCATTTTTGAACTAGACTCAGATTATATGTTATTACTTTGTGCTTTACTTCTGAAGCTTAATATTCAACATGGTGTTCGTGAGACTAATCCATGACTAGTAATGCATGTGGCTCTGATTTACTTTGTATTATTCCATGATATGAATAAATGAATGGTATATATATCTCTATATATTTATGCAATCTGCTATTGATAAACATTATGTTGGTTCAGTGAGGAGTTATTCTGAATAATGCTGTTATGAATACTCTTACAGAGGGTTCCTGTTAAAGATATGCACGAGTATCTATACAGTATAACCAAAGAGTATGATTACTGGGTCAAAAGTTACGCACATCTTCTCAGGTAGCATCACTATACCAGACCTTAATCTATACTACAGAGAAATAGTAACAAAAACAGCATACTATTGGCACCAAAATAGATTGAAACACCAATGGTACAGAATAGAGGACACAGAGACTAACCCACATAATTACAGTTATCTTATATTAGACAAAGGTGCCAAAAAAGTACATTGGAGAAAAGATAGCCTCTTTATCAAATGGTGTTAGGAGAACTGGAAATCCATATGCAGCAAAATGAAGTTAAACCCCTACCTCTCACCATGTACAAAACTCAACTCAAAGTGGATCAAGGACTTAAGAATTAAACCAGAGACACTGCGCCTATTAGAAGAAAATGTAGGCCCAAATTTCTATCATATCGGATTAGGCCCCGGCTTCCTTAATACTCCTATAGTGCAAGAATTAGAATCAAGAATCAATAAATGGGATGGATTCAAACTAAAAAGCCTTTTCTCAGCAAAAGAAAGAATCAGTGAGGAGAATAGAGAGCCTACAATTTTGGAACAAACTTTTACCACATGCACATCAGATAGAGCACTAATCTATAGGATATATAAAGAACTTAAAAATTTTAACACCAAAAAAACAAAACCCAATCAATAAATGGGCCAAAGAACTGAACTGACACTTTTCAAAAGAAGATATACAATCAATCAACAAATATATGAAAAAATGTTCAACATCCCTAGAAATTAGAGAAATGCAAATCAAAACAACTGTAAGATTTCATCTCACTCCAGTCAGAATGGCAGCTATTAAGAATACAAACAACAATAAGTGTTGGTGAGGATGTGGGGGAAAAGGTACATGCATCCATTGCTGGTGGGACTACAAATTGGTGCATCCAATATGCTAAGCAGTATAGAGAATCCTTGGAAAACTGGGAATGGAACCACCATTTGACCCAGCTATCCCACTCCTCAGTTTATACCAAAGGACTTAAAAACAGCATACCACAGGGACACAGCCACATCAATGTTTATAGCAGCACAATTTACAATAGCTAAACTGTGGAACCAACCTGGATATGCCCTTCAGTAGGTGAATGAATAAAGAAAATGTGGTATGTATACACAATGGAATATTATTCAGCATTAAAAGAGAATAAAATTATGGCATTTTTCAGGTAAATGGATAGAGTTGGAGAATATAATGCTAAGTAAAGTAAGTCAATCCCAAAAAACCAAATGCCAAATGTTTTCTCTGATTTAAGGATGTTGATCATAATGTGCTTAAGTGGGGGGCGGGGCACATGGGATGATTAGATGAACTCTAGATAGGGCAAAGGGGAGGGAGGGGAAAGGAGAGGGTATGGGAGTAGGAAAAATGGTGGAATGAGTGGACATCATTACCCTAAGTAGGTGAATCTACTTTGTGTTCAACCAGAGATATGAAAAATTATGTTCCATATGTGTAATATTAATTGTAATGCATCCTGCTGTCATATATAACAAATTAAAATTTTTTAAATGAGCAAAAAAAAAGTTATGCCCATCTTCAATTTACTAGATAATTCCAAACTCTTTTCCAAAGAAGTTGAATCAACCATCAATAGATAAGAACTCCTGTAACTTTACATCGTCACACACAATATTACAAGCTTTCAAATTCTTTTCAAGCTAGTGGCTATGTGATATGTAATTATATATTGTAATTATCTTTAAGATATAAAGATATAATTATCTTTAATTCTTTATGACTTTTAGATCAATATATATAGTTTGTTACCAACATTCTAATATTTTTTCTGGATTAGCTACTGTATCAGATCCTGCATCTCCACTAAGTTTATATTTAAGTCTAGAAAAAAAGTTACTAGTTGTCACTACTTTCTTACTGGATATTTTGAAATTTAAAGAGTTATTTAAATTTTTGGAATGTGTAAAATAATAGGAGAAAAATCACATTAACTAGGAAGTTAGCAAAAAAAAATTAGAGCTTGTATTTGTCTCCCCCCACTTTTAAATTTTTTTGGTATATTTTTCAACTTTGCAGTAAAAAAGCATCATCATAAACTGTGTCAGTAAATTGAACTTCCTCCTGAAAGGTCAAAGAAAATGGAAGTTTATACTGAAGTACGAGAACCATTCAGAGCTATTAAGAATTTGATGATAGGATTGCAAGTGCTTCCTCCTAACGACAGCCTTAAATTTCAGTTCCCTTGGCACTAACTAGTACGCAGGCAGATGGAGTATTTGAGTAAATAAAGAACACAAAATGTTTTAGCTACTCCGTGTCAGGCCCTTACTTGAGCTATCTAAGGCATTAGCGACATTAAGTGACAAGCACTGCAGTTTTCCATTAGGAAATACTGAAATCGAATTGCTTTCCACTTTAAGTAAGAAGTTTGAGTCTTGATGTGGTTGGAAAGTGTTTCCAATCCAAAAGTAATAACTAAGTAATTTTAATAGCACTATGCACTCTAAAATTTCTGTAGACTTGATAACTTTTCTTTTACAAAAACTAACCATTATAGATTTATAGTAAATAACTTTTAGAAAAAAGAATGCTTGATAAAAGCAGAAATTTACTCAGCAATTACTAAATAATTTAGAGTTTGATTCACAAAAGTATTTACTTAATGCACTGTTTCTGGGAGAAATATGGTTGGAACTTCAAGTGAAGTGGTTTATAATTTGGTATTTTTTATTACCTGCAAGGCATATTCATTTCTCTTCATCTGAAACATTCTAGACATGACAGGTTGTCTGTAAAATTTAACATTCTATTTTTTTGTGTGTGTGTGTGTGAATTGCAGCTTTCCCACTGTGGGTTTTTGGGGGGGGGGGGGTTGTTTTTGTTTTTGTTTTTACTTTTTGATTTATACTTTTACCTTCAAAACTAACAGACATTTTAATTTCTGGATGTGAGCCAATAATGAATGAAGAGTGAATAAGTTAATGAGAACTTGTATTACTATATTTTTGATTGATATGAATGGTGGTCTGTGTAGCTTCTTGAGGGGATGAACATACTATGACAAAATAATAGTAATTAACTTTTACTGCTGAACCATATGATGAAATGATCTGGGTATATATGGAATGTACATGTGCAGCTGGGATTTTTTGGCCTACAAAAAGAAGAATGAGATCCAGCCAAAACCCAAATCAGAACCTTTGGAAAGCTTTCTTACGATCTGATTTCAGCTAATGTCTACATACTTCAACACATTGTCTAATGCTTAAAGACTGGCTGTCAGACTCCTACGTGCTATTCTGGGCTCAGTTACTCACTATACTGTAAAGTATTTCATTCTTAGATCCTATGAGTCCTGCTGAAGATTTCAGGATTTGCTGTATTAAGAAGAAAAATGTTTAATTAATGTTAGTAAAACAAGTAAACAAAGAAAACTTAATGGAACATAATGCAGTGATAGGAGAAGGAGAATTCACTTTGGCATTGTTCAGTCAAAAACAGATGGATTGGAGGGAGTTCATAGAAAAGCACTGTGATGATTGGAGAATGGGAAGGGCTAAGGAATAAGTGTGTCCCATGATGCTGGAAGTGGATCCAGTAGAAAGAGGTGTGATAAAGACTCAGTAGAAATGTAAAGGCCAATTTATACACAATGGAATATTACTCAGCACTAAAAAATAATAAGATCATGGCATTTGCAGGGAAATGGATGACATTAGAGCAGATTATGCTAAGTGAAGTTAGCCAATCCCCAAAAAAACGAATGCCGAATGTCTTCTCTGATATAACTGGGGTGACTCAAAATGGGGTAGGGAGGAAGAGCATGGGAAGAAGATTACCTCTAGATAGGGAAGAGGGGTAGGAGGGAAATGGAGGGAGAAGGGGAATTGCATGGATGGTGGAAGGAGACCTTCATCGTTATACAAAATATATGTATGAAGGTGTGAATTTGGTGTCAACGTATCTTGTATACAGAGATATGATAAATTGTGGTTAAAGGTGTATTAAGAATTGTAATGCAATAATAATAATAATAAGAGAGCTCATGTAAAATAAATAAATAAATAAATAATAAAAAAAAGAAAAGAAAAGAAATGTAAAGGCCAAGAGGAAGAGAGTGGTGCTGGCATGGCAGAAAGAATTATCCATAATAATTAAATCAAAAAAATTCTCAAAGCCAGGCAACAACTTCATGACAATAATAGATTTCAGATTATACAATTTGATGAACAAAACTAAAACTGTTCAAATTCTTCCAAAATTCTCTGGAAGGTCTAGCCTAAAGAGCAAATGTCCATGTTTGTGCCACTAATAGAGCTTACTTCACCAACTGGAAGTGTTTATATGGCCACTTCTCCTTTATCTTCTTAAATCTACCCTTTTAGCAGAATATAGAGTCTCTCTTCAAGATCCAGAGTTGTCTGAGAACACAGAAAGAGCACGGTCTTGCTTGTGACTTGGAATCTGCTAGTTAGCCCACTGTCTTGCTTCATACTATTAATGACTGCTCCTGCTTGATGGGTACACACCTGTGACCTCTGCTACTATTTTCTGCTTAGGCCTCAGTGGAACTCAGTGAAATGTGTTCCCTAGTGGCATACTCTTTTAGTTCATATTTCCTTACTCAGCTATGGTTTCCAGAACAGCTATGGTTTCTGAACTAAGGACTGAAGGAACCAATAGCCTTAACTCCACATATTGTGTCAAAATGTCCTCCTAGACTTGGATTCCTATTTCCTAAAGGTAACGTTACTTCAAGTGACTTGTTTCCCTTTGTGGAGATAGAATTATTCATTCAAACAGATCTTCCAAACCTGGAATCTATGCAGAGCAGGAGTCAGAGTCCTACTTCTCTCCCAGAAAGCTCTGGTTTCTCTGCATATTGTCCACCCCATCCCCTGTTAACCAGCTTTTCAGGGAGGGTTTTGTTAAACCATGAAACATCCACAACAATAACACTGAGCACATAAATGGTCTTTATAAGATCAAAGAAAGCCAGTTTCTATCAATTAAAATGACAGTATATCACTCCCTATTATCACTTAGGTTTATTTCTTTCATAGACTCAGACTCATAGAGTTGTAGATCTGCGAAAACTTTGCTAGTTTTCTGGGTTCATACTTCTCATTTCACAAACATGGAAGCAGGTTCAGACGAAGTTAAGCAATTTGTCCAAATCCACAAGGCTGGCCAATGCCACAAGTAGAGCAAAAGCCCAAGATACCTGGTTCACTCTTATTTCTACTGTATTTCACTTTCATTTCTCTTTTTATTTTCTTTCATTTTGTGTTTTACCCAAGAATTTATGGCTTTGTATTCTTCATAGCAAACTCCAGTCTTGGAGTACATGCATTAATGTGTATTACCCATAAATGAATTGGGAAAATGAGATGTCCCTCATTAATCTACTTCTGAAGAATGAGCACATCATCTATGCCCTAGAATATTAATTATTCCAGCCCAATTTTGAGTGTTACCTGCTACATCTAACCTATTATGATTTTTAAACCAAATAAATTTTACAGACTACTTGAAAAAACTGAATATGATAGGCAAAAGAAGAATAATCTAAGAATTAAGAATGGAGAAAATAAATCATAATCGAGACCCTATGTGAGAGATAAGAAAATATGTAAAACTCAAAAAATTAAACAATAAGATAACAAACAACCCTATCAACAAATGGGCCAAGGACCTGAACAGACACTTCTCAGAGGAGGACATACAATCAATCAACAAGTACATGAAAAAATGCTCACCATCTCTAGCAGTCAGAGAAATGCAAATCAAAACCACCCTAAGATACCATCTCACTCTAGTAAGATTGGCAGCCATTATGAAGTCAAGCAACAATAAGTGCTGGTGAGGATGTGGGGAAAAGGGTACACTTGTACATTGCTGGTGGAACTGCAAACTGGTGCGGCCAATATGGAAAGCAGTATGGAGATTCCTAGGAAAGCTGGGAATGGAACCACCATTTGACCCAGCTATCGCCCTTCTCGGTCTATTCCCTGAGGACCTTAAAAGAGCATACTATAGGGATACTGCCACATCAATGATCATAGCAGCACAATTCACAATAGCTAGACTTTGGAATCAACCTAGATGCCCTTCAATAGATGAATGGATTAAAAAACTGTGGCATTTATACACCATGGAGTATTACGCAGCACTAAAAAATGACAAAATCATGGATTTTGCAGGGAAATGGATGGCATTAGAGCAGATTATGCTAAGTGAAGCTAGCCAATCCTTAAAAAACAAATGCCAAATGTCTTCTTTGATATAAAGAGAGCAACTAAGATCAGAACAGGGAAGAAGAGCATGAGGAAAAGATTAACATTAAACAGAGACGAGTGGGGGGAGAGAAAGGGAGAGAGAAGGGAAACTATGGAAATGGAAGGAGACCCTCATTGTTACACAAAATTACATATAAGAGTTTGTGAGGGGAAAGGGGAAAAAAAAAACAAGGAAGAGAATTAAACAACAGCAGATGGGGTAGAGAGGGAAGATGAGAGGGAAGGGGAGGGGGGATAGTAGGGGATAGGAAAGGTAGCAGAATACAACAGTCATTAATATGGTATTATGTAAAAATGTGGATGTGTAACCGATGTGATTCTGCAACTTGTATTTGGGGTAAAAAATGGGAGTTCATAACCCACTTGAATCAAATGTATGGAAGACGATATGTCATGAGCTTTGTAATGTTTTGAACAACCAATAAAAAAAAAGAAAATATGTAAAACATTCTAAGGAAATGAAAAACTAATAAGAATATACAATAGAAAATATTTGTCTTCTTACTAAATCATGAAGAATTTAGTAGCAATTTTCTAGTCACAAACAGAAGCTAAGTGACCTTAATCTTACTCAGTGGCCTAGGGTCATTACAAGTGAATTGTCATTTAGAATGTTATTCTTATTACATTTTTTAAATGATTATAGATAAAGAAACTGACAGATACTTTACCTTTTATTGGAATACCAAAGGACTAATAATGTTTCTTCATAAATATTTTCATAATTAAGTATTTTAAAGCACCCGTGTATAGAAGAGGAAAGTTTACACTATAAGGTTAGCAATGAGATAAGTTATTGGTTTTAAAGTATTTGGAGTAATTGTACTATAAAGAGTAAATCTAGGACTTTAGGCCAAGAATAGTGGTGCACACCTGTAATCCCAGCTACTCTCTGCTGAAATAACAATGAAAGCAAATGAAATAATACTTTCAAGACATTGGACACAAAGTAACAAAGGACAGTACAGTAATCCCTAAAAGAAAACAAACAATGCAACATACTGTTACAAGAGTTTTCGGGCCATGGAACAGAAAGGAGGAACCAAGGAATTGCTGGATGACTCCTAAGTTGAAGAGACATAGCTAAGAGTCTGGAGAAATGACTCTTCCAGAGATTTTCAGAGAGTACCTCATCACTATTTTGCTGAATACTGATCACTACATGCATGTGAGGAAACTTCTGAAGATTGAGAAGGGAACTACCCAAAACAATCAGAGGTAACATAGAGCTCATGGAGGACTAGAAATAATCCCTATACCTACCAGCCAGACTAGAAAACCCATATTTCAGCAGACTTTGGGTAAATTATTCAGAAGTGTCTTGGATCAGTAGTGGGGAAATGGAGAGCTCTCGACTAAATGCTGCTTTTCCCATCTAACAAATCTCAAAGGCAAAAATCCAAAAGGTTCACACTGTTTCCAAGTACCTCAACTCAAGAGTATTTATAGTAACACAAACATATTCAGCATCCAACAAAATTAAATCCAAAAATTGTAAAATTTATAATGTCTTGAATCCAATCAAAAATGTCCGGTCATTCAAAGAAATAAGAAAATATGATTCACATTGAAGAGAAATAATAATCAAAACCGAGCCAGGGGGTTAGGGTTGTGGCTCAGTGATAGAGTGTTTGCCTAGCATATGTGAGGCACTGGATTCAATTCTCAGCACCACATATAAATAAGTAAATAAAATGAAGGTCCATCAACAACTAATAAAAATATTTAAAAAGAAAATACTGAGCCAGAACTGATACAGTTTTAGAATTTAAAAAGACATTGAAATGGTTACTATAACTTTATTCCAAAAGTTAAGAGGTTAAACAATTAAATATCTTATGCAAAAACATGGAAGATATTTTAAAAGTCTAAAAAAAGACTTTTGAGATGATGACCACAGTGTCTGAGATAAAAATTATACTGGAAGGGATTAGTGACAGATTAGACATTACAGAAAAAAAGATTAGTGAACTTGAAAGTCTAGCAAGAGAAAACTATCCAAAGAGAAACATAAGTACATAAGAGTTAAAAAAAAAAAGGGTGTCAAAAAATTTTTTAAATGAACACAGTATTGTGAGGTGTGGAACAACTTCAGGTGGTCTAATAAACAAATAACTGAACTGCCTTAAGAAGAATAGGGAAGAAAACAAAAAAAATATTTCAAGAATTGGTGTCTTAAGTTTTCCCAATATCATGAAAACTACACAGCTACAGATCAACAATGCTGGAGAAACATGAAAGAGACTACACTAAGGCACATAATCATCAATTTATTCATTTAAAAAATTGATAAAGAGAAAACCTTGAAAACAGCAAGGTGGGGTTGGGAGAGACCTTACATACAGAGAAACAAAGGTAAAGGTGACAGATTTTTCATTGGAAACAATGCAAGTGAAAAGACAGTGGAATGACATCTTTTATAGTACTGAAAGAAAAGGAAAAAATCCTGTCAATCTAAAATCTATACCCCATGAAGATATGTTCCAAAAGTTAAATCAACTAGCTTTTCCAGAGAAACAAAAGCTAAAAGAATTCATTACTAGCACCCCTGCATTGCAGGCAATGTTAAACGAGGTCCTTCAGGAAGAAGGAAAAAATACACACACACACACACATACACACACGTGTGTGCGTGTATGTGTGTGTATGTAAGTATGTGTATACATATTATTTTTATTATCTAAATTTCTTTAAAACATAATTGACTATTTAAAGAAAAGTAAAAAACAATACAGTATAGACTTTTTAACATTTGTACAAGTAAAATACCTGAATAATACAAGGGCAGAAAGGGAAGAACACTTTTATTTCTCCCTTGTAAGTAAGCATTTTAAGTTTCTATTAATCTGCATTAAATTATACAGTATACTTGAAGGTGGATTGTGATAAAGAAGCATATTATAAATTCTAAACAACCAGTAAAATAATAAAACATACCAGTAAGAAACAAAATTGAATCATAAAAAATATTCAGTTAATCCAAAAGAAATCAGAGAGTGAGAGGAAAGGGAACAAAAAACATTTGGGACAAATAGAAAACAAAGAGAAAAATGGCAGATTTAAATTCAACCAAATCAATAATAACATTAAATGTAAATGGTCTAAGCACCATAATTAAAGTCAGAGATTGTCAGATTAGATTGTAGGAAAAGCAAGACCCAATTATATGCTGCCTACAAGAAACACTTTAAATATAAAGAGACAAAAAGGTTAAAAGGATAATAATAGAAGAAGGTATATTGTGCTTATGCTAATCGAACAAATCTGGAATGGCCGTATTAATATTAGACAAAACAAATTTCAGAAAAAAGAATATTTCCAGGAATTAAAGGAATTAGTGGTAGAGGAATGAATACTTCCAAGAGAAATTAAAATCCTAAATGTCTATGCATCTAATAACAGAGTTTCAAGCTGCATAAATCAAAGATAGTAAAATTTCAACAACTGAATGACAACCCCAGTTATTGTCAGAGATTTCAGTGTCTCTCCTCAAGATTTGATAAAACCGATAGACAGAAAGTCAAACAAGAGATAGAAAACTTGAGCAATACTCATCATCTGACTTTTAACCTCATTGACATGTACAGAACACACCAGCAAACTTCATAATACACATTCTTTTCCAGTGCATATGGAACCCATGTTCTGGCATATAAAACAATTCTCCATGAATCAAAAAGGATTAAAGTTCTACAAAGTTTGTGTCTGACCACAATGGAATCAAATAAGAGAATTTTAAAAATATATCTAGAAATTCACCCTAATATTTTAGAAGCTAAATAAAGTTTATAAATAACACATCAAGAAAAAAATCAAAATTGAAATTTACAAGCATTTTGAACTGAGTAAAAATAAAAATTCAGTATTTCAAAATTTGTGAGATACTGCTAAAGCAGTACTGATTGAATTTTACAGCACTAAAACCTGTCTTAGGAAAAAAAAATGTAAGATCAATGAATGCAACCTACACATTGTGAAACTGGTTTAAAAAAAGAAAAGAGCAAATTAAATTCAAAGTAAGTGGAATAAAGAATATAACAACACAGGAGCACTCAGCTTTCCTCCTGTAGAGTGTCTAGACATCTGGATGGCCTGTCACTTTAAATAAGGAAGCCCACACCTGTGACTGTGACCAGTTCAGCTGTCCACTTCCAAGTGACGACTCTCCAGGTTGGCATCCTTCTAATCCAGATGGGTGGCTTCTGTTGCTGAAGACATTCTCATACCTACCTTACCTCTACATTTGTAACAAATAAATCCTAGGTACAACTGGGGTTATTTTAGAGAAGTAAAAAAAATAAATAAAGTAAAAGTACAACAATAAGAATAAAAATCAATGAAGAAAATTCTATGGAATCTTCAAAAAAATTTTTAAAAGCTATAAGAACAACTATATAAGAACAACTAAGCAAATTAGGCATACAAAATTTATACACAAAATTCATTTATAGGAATTGAAGATGTAGCTTAGTCGTAGAGCACTTGCCTAGTATACCCTAGGCTCTGGGTTTGAGCTCCAAAATCACACCACACACACACACACACACAGGCACAAATCATTCGTATTTGTATATTAGCAGAGAAAAATCAGCAGTTGAAATTCAAAAGCAATACCATTTATAATGGCATCAGAAATATTAATATGTAAGTATAAATCTGACAGAAGATATGCAATACCAATACACTACTACAAATCTTCTTTAAGAAAGATTAAAGATAAACTAAAGAAAGAGAAATGGGGGACTGGGGTGGTGGCTTAGTAATAGAGCGCTTGCCTAGCAGGTATGAGGCATTCAGTTCGATTCTCAGCATCTCATATAAATAAATTAAATAAAGGTCCATTGACAACTAAAAAAATATTTTAAAAAGAAAGAGAAATGCTGTGTTCTTGGGTCAGAAGATTCAATATTGCTTAAAAGACAGCTCTTCCCAAACTGATCAGTAGATTAAGTATAGTTCTAGTAAAAATATTATTTTGTAGAAATTGACAAGCTAATTCTAAAATGCATATGAAAATGCAAAGAATCAAAATCACTTTGAAAAACAACAAATCAAGACACTGTTGATAGAGGCATGAAGATAGGCGGGCACATATAGATCTACACATATATAGCCAACTGATAAAGGTGCAAAGGCAATTCAGTAAAGAGTGGTTTTAACAATGGTGTTGGAACAATTGGATATTCATAGGCAAAAGAAAAAAAGAGGCTCAATTCATACTTTGTATCATATAAAAAATTAACTCAAAATTGTCAAGTACTTAAATGTAAGAACTTAAAAAAAAAAAAAAAAGAAAGAAGCTAAATTTTTAGCAAAAACCATAGGAGAAGATCTTTGTGACCTTGGTTTAGGCAAAGATTTTTTTAGATATGACACTAAAAGTACAATCCATAAACAGAAAATAATTGATAAACTGAGCCTTATCAAATGAAAACTTTCTACTGTTTGAAAACTTTCTACTATTTTTTTTTCTTTTTTTTTTTTTTTTGATTTTATTTATTTATTTATTTATTTATTTATTTAATTTTTTATTGTGGGTTGTTCAAAACATTACAAATTTCTTGACATATCATAACTTTCTACTATTAAGAGAATGAAAAGACAAGCTACAGAAGATTGGGGGAAAATATTTACAAATCGCATAAAGGAGTTTTATTTAGAATATATCCTTAAAACTCCATAATAAGTAAACAAACATCTCAATTAAAATTAGGCAAGGACTCTGAATAGACTTTTTACCAAAGATACACAGATGGAAAATAAGCACATGAAAGGTGGTCAGTATCTTGTGTCATTAGAGAAAACAAATTAAAACCACAAAAGAAATATCATAGTGTACCTATAAGAATGGCCAAAATTAAAAGACTGGCCGAGCCGAATGTTGGCAAGAATGTAAAAAAAAAAAAACTATAACTCTCATACACTGGTAGGGAAATGTAAAATGGTACAACCACTTTAGAAATCAGTGGCAGGTTCTTAGAGAGTTAAAGTTATGTACAGCATACAATCTATTCACTGTACTCATGTGTGGGTGACTTGGACATCCTGCTCAAGAGAAAGCATATGTTCATACAAAGTCTTTTATACTAATGTTTACAACAGCTTTATTTTAATAGCCCCAAACTGGAAACAACCCAAATATCCATCAGTATATTAATGGGTAAAAATGTGTACTCTATCCATGGAATAGAGCATGACTCAGAATAAAGGAACAAACTTTTGATATATTCAACAATATGGGTGAGTGTCAAAATAATTATGCTAAGAGGAGCCAGACATAAAAGAATACATACTTCATGATTCCATTTATGTATAACTCTAGAAAGTTCAAGCTAATATATATGGCCAGAAAGCTGATCAATGATTGCCAGAGATAGGGCATTGTGAAGTACAAGGGAGGAACTATAAAGGGGCTTAAAGAGACTTCTGGCAGTGATTAATTTATCTTCACTATCTTGGTTGTAAGGATGGTTTCACAGTTGCACAATACGTCAAGTTTCATACCATAAATGTGTGAAGCTTATTGTTAAAGCTGTTTATTTATTGTTAAAGTGGTTTTTTTTTTTTTGAATGAGAATGAAGCCATGCCTGGACTTATAGTAGTAGTAAATATTACTGAAAAACCACATTATATAAATTAATTATGGATACTGTATTTTAAGTTACCTCAAAGGATTCTTTTTAAAACAAAGAAGACTTTTGTAAAAGTAATTTTTACTTTGAATACATCTTTTTCATGACTCCTATTATGATCCATTGTGTTTCCTTAAAGAGGGTGTACGTCAAGTCTGCTGACATAACAACAGCACAGTTCCACCCGAGAGCCAATCACCACCTGCATTACGTTGGCTGTGCATTGTCTTGAAATACAGAAGGCAGATATAATAGCTGCTATGTCTATTCTTCAGGGCGTACGCAGTTTAGAACACTTGTAAAATCATGTATTTTGATTAGACATTTATCCTACTTGGCACCTTAACCAAATTTCAACTTAGAGAACTTACGTGTACTTCATCAAAACAGCATTTCAGATACTTCATCTTAACACAAATTTCAATCAGTACCGGAATGGAAACTATTTATATGTGAAAAAGTGCTATTTCAGCTTTCTAATAAAATCAAAACTACGACTTTTAAAGTACATGTGTGTTTTAATCATGTTAAGTGTTCCTTAGATCTGGCTTTGCCACCGTGGGGTAAAAGTATGCAGTGAGTGGAAAGGTTAAAAGTCAGCCATCGACCTTGACTTTCCGGATGTGCTCCCTGACCTAATTATGCCAACCAAGTTTGAACGTGCTGATCTGCAGTACTGCTTCTTTCTGCCAGGCCCATGGGTTGGACCCAGAAACCATGATGTTCGTTCTCCCTTCTCTCTGTGACTCTCTGATAGTGGTGGTGACTCAGCCTTTCTTTCTTTCAGGGTGTGAACGGCATGTCTGTGGATGAGAAGCCTGACTCCCCCATGTATGTGTATGAGTCCACAGTCCACTGCACCAACATCCTCCTGGGCCTCAATGACCAGCGGAAAAAGGATATTCTCTGTGACGTGACTCTGATAGTGGAGAGGAAGGAGTTCCGAGCCCACCGGGCTGTGCTGGCCGCATGCAGTGAATACTTCTGGCAGGCTCTGGTTGGACAGACAAAACATGACTTGGTGGTCAGCCTGCCTGAAGAGGTATAGTAATTTGGTTTGTTTGTATGGTTGATAAAGGAGGTGGATTGACTATAATTGGCTTGGTAGGATCTAGAAGGTATAACCTGTGCCACGCGGATGTCCAAGTCACCCACATATTAGGTTTGTGGCAAAGCCAGTTTCTGTTTGATGCACTTGAAATCTCAGAAGCCTGAGTATGAACACAGCATGTTTCTCTAAAGAAACTGAACCTCACCTGGGGCTCAGTCACTTGTAGTTTCTAGTTCACTTAAACTTCAGATTTTGACTAGTTCCACCTAAGTTTGATGCAGTCCTAGATGTGGGATCTGAATCAGTGCTATGATTTCTCTCTTTCAAATGGTTTAAGGATTGTTGAGTTGCCCTTGAGAATAAAAGAATGAAAGCATTCACAGGGCCTTCCTTGCTTGGGGAAAAAAATAAAAGCAACCAGTAATTCTCACCATTAGCATAGTGAGATTCTAAGAAGCATAAACTTGATTCTCTCACCATTTTTTGAAAATACCCTACTCAGGTTTTCTGATTAAGTCAATGAGTCCAGTCTTGTTGGTACTTTGGAGACACCAATAACTGGATCTGCTCTGTCCAGAGATGGCATTCAGTTTCAGTTGGATGGTTTGAGCTCTGGAAACTCAAAGGATGGGCTTCACAATGACAAACTATCCCACTAGTCACCCTCTGAATTGGGTATACCATTCCTCTCCTTTAATCAGCCTGACTTCCCTTCAATTTTAATGGGACAAAGGGTAATACTGTCCTTAGGCTTTGTGTTCAGGCCAGAATCATTCCCTGCACACCACCAGCACAGTGTGCAACTGTAGGATCACCATCAGCTGTTGTGTCTACTGCACAACTCCCAGCGGTACAACTCACATTCATACTCTTTGCAAATACAGCCCTCTTGTTGGACCCTGTTCCACCAAGCGGCTCTTCACCGCAATCCTAGGAGAAAACAAACACACCGTCACTTACATGTATGAGGTGCTCGTGATTATAGCTACCATCAAATTCTAGGGGTCACAAACCCAGATGCCTTCAGAGATTTTGCAAATAGTATTAATGAAAGCAGTTGTGTATAAGACAGTGGAAAGTGACAGAGAAAGCATGTGTTCCATCGATGGACATTCAGATCCAACATTTAAAAAAAAAAAAGACAGCTGGGGATATAGCACAGTGGCAGAGCACTTGCCTGCCATGGGTGAGGCCCTGAGTTCTCCTGCACTGCAAAAACAAAAAAAGACAAGCACACAAGATATAGAGCTCCACCAGATCCCAGTCCCTTGTTAAGCAAAATCTATGGTTATCTGAGGGCAGGAGAGTGCCCTGATAAAAGTGAGAACTGCATAAGCACTCAGTATGTCCATATTCAGATCCTTCTTATGTACCCACCGTAAAATGCTCCATTACCACTCCTCATGACATGAGTAAGTAGATGGCTAGAGAGAGAGAGTAGAAACTAAAGGGCAAGACACTTGAAGACAAAGTAACTGGGGCTGGTGCAGGGAGCCCAACATCCTGTACCTAGTAATGTGGACAGGCTGGAGAATGGCAGTATGCGTGGGGATCCTGAGTTGGAGTGTCCTCATCTGCATGAGCAGGGCAGACTTAACCAGTTAGTGGGGTGTCGTGGGGATTAGGAGAGATAATATAAAAGTTTTCAGCACAGTGCCTGTCTCATAATAAGCATTTGTCAAATATAAGGCCTTTTCTTCTCTGGATGGGAACAAGAACGCCTTTCTTACTTATTCCAACTCTAGAATCTCTGGAACCATTTGGAAACTTCCAATTGTCCAGAAAGATCTTAAGGAAGGAGGTGATGCCCACAGTTTATTTATTCTCTGTTACCTATTTGAGAACCATTTTCTATATATGTTTTTTTACTGATTTTAAAAAATAATTAGATGATATGAAAATATATGTATTAATGAAAGTCATGTTTTACATAATTTAGTTTCTCTTTTGTGACTCTGTTGGCCCCATGTTGAGACTCTCTGACCATTGTGACCTACACCCAGGTTAGCCCTGGGGTCCTGGTCTAGTCACTGAATCTGTCAGTTATCTTACCTTTAAGAACCCTATAATTCTAAAGTCAAAATACAATACTGGTGCAGTAAGATTAAAAGGAGATCAGCGTATAAATGCCTATGATATAACCTTAAAGTTTCATTTTAGAACAAATCCTTAATAATTGCTTATTTCCACGGCATTGCATACTCCTATTTAAAATAAGAGGCACCCTGTGTAGATATGTCCCACAAAAATCTGTTTGACCTTTTTAGTTTTATTCCAGTTAAATAAGAGTTGGCTGTGTATTGCTTCCCAGCCTCTAAAAGGACTGTTGTCCCTACATCATCTTTGTCCTCCAAACCATGACGACATTCTGTTTGCCCCCATTCCTGCAGTCTTGACATCAACCCATAGAGCTATGGGTTGGATGTCTTCCTTTCCTTTCTTCCCTTCCATTTCCTTTTTTCCTTCCTTCTCCTCTCTCCCATCCCATATACGCTCTCTCCTTCTTTCTTAAATGAATCTCTGTTGTCAGTCATCTAGCTCTTAAGTGTCTGAATAATGGGACCTGCAAACCAGCCCCAGTAGCATTTTCCTCTGTGGGGCTATAAGTGTTTGGAGGCCTCCTTGGTAGAGCCTCCTCCTCTGCTCAGCACCTGTCCATGGCCAATGCACTGAGCACAGTTTTCCTCTGCTGTATGCACACAGAAATTCCCTTGCAGGCTCAGTGAAAATAGTCACACTTTTCCCTGTGAATAACTTCATAGAATTTGAATTAATTGGCAAATAAGCAAGCATCCCAAATTGCTACTTTAGAATTAACTAGCATTTGGTCCCCATGATACAAGAAAAAGCAATGAAATGGTTAACCTCACATCATCTTATCACTTAATTCTGATCAACTTCTGGCCTGCCTCCACCCATGTTCCCACTTGCCACACCTCAACTCACACCTGACAGCTAATGTTGTGTATCAGTTTGAGAGTTTTTCTTGCACTGTGAAACCTCCAAATGTAAACTGGCACCCTTCTCCCTAATTCAGTTTAGGCCAAACCCAGCTCATATCTAACTACTGTCTAGTCCTGTACTTCTACCCTGAAATCCTCACTGTTGCTGGGAAACTCCAACAAATGTTCACTCAGTGCCCAGCTTCCACTTTAACCTGAGAGGGGAGAGATTTAAAATAGAGGCCTCCTTCTAGAAGTCAAGGAATAATTCAATTGCCTTTGCTTTTATTTTTTATTTTTTCTCTTCTCTAAAATGGATTGAAAAATAGACCTGAAACTTACAGGATTTGAGTGTTGGCTCCCCATTGAAAATGTCAGCAAATAGTAGGAAATCAGTCATTGTACTAAGTATTTCCAGTATAATTAAACTGGTTATTTTAATCTACTAGAAATTATGTTTTGTGCAAAGAGAGAAGAGAAAGTGGTTATGTTACAAGCACCTCAAGGCTGTCCTCCCCCTGCTCCTTAGGATTAAAGTTGGCTCAGGAGACACATTCTTAGCAAAGGTCATGGAGACCATATCACGCTGGATGCCAGCCACGCCAGAAGTAGCATCACTGCCATGAAGTTCCATCTCTTGGTGTGTGGAGTTGAGATCAGAAATGGGGTGTGCTTCCTGAGAAGCTGTGCAGCCACAGAGGGTTTGTCTCCAACCCATTCTCAGGAGGCTGCTTAGCTCCTTCACAGAAGGCTAGAGAAATAGCAGTTGTCAGGGGATTATTGCCAAGAGTCCGCCACCCTCTTTGTCTTATTTCCTATGTTCTTTCATCCTCTAGAAAAGAGAAAGGGTGCAGAGGATGTCTAAGGGGTGGAAATAAATATGGCCTCTTAGGTACAAATATGTTTTAGACTTTTGCTCATATCCTTGCTCTCTCTTTCCAGCTTGTGATAAATCTTATTCTTTTCAGTACCAAAAAGAGAAAGAGAGAAAGCTGACCCAGAAAGCTTGGGAAGAAGAGGCCTGTGTTGTCTTCACCATAGGGTGCAATAAAGAATGTTCCTGCAGCAGTACTGCCAAGTGCGGATGCCAACAAGATTATGGAATCTTCTTGTCTGGAAGTTTTTAGAGGCTATGAAAGCTGTTAATGTCTCTGGGATGGTTTAGGTCCAGTCTTTTAAGAAAGGAGTAAGAGAGTCATGATTATCATCAGACGGTCCTTTCAGTATGTAGTGCTACAGAAGCTACTTAATGCTGCAGCACAGTTTGCCAATAGCATTCTGAGCCTGGGTGTGGCTGCAGAGAAAGGTGGAGGTTTTGAAGAAAACAATGGGTGACACCTTTGGGAAGTGGCATGACCAGGGGGATACAGGTAAAACACTCATTCACCCCAGAGCATGCAACCAGCCCTTTGACCTCTCCATATACCAATTAAACAGAACTCTGAAGGAGACACCACAACTCTTTACCAGGATGAGACTAAGGGGAATTTTTTTAAAACTAAGAACCATCAGCCATAAGGGGATGGAAAAACCATAATCTGGGACTTGGCACCACCTGTGTGTAAGGTCTCTAGCAAACCACACAACTCCTTTGGGCCTCTGCTTCCCCACTAATTTATTTCCTCATTCATTCAGCAGTTCACGGTCCCTCTATGTACCAGGAGCCACCATTCTGGGTTCTGGGTAAACCTCACTTACATTCCAATGGGGAGAAGGAAGACAGAGAGAAAACTAAAAAATCCCAAATGTACTCAATTAGATGCCACTGAGGAAAATAAAACAATAATGGAGATTAGGAAATGTCAGGATACAGGTATCAGGATTTTTAAATAGAGGGATCTCAAGAGTGGCTTGTTTGCAGGGGCAACTTTTGAGGAGCATAAGGAGGTGAGGGGGCCAGCCATGCTGATATCTGGGGAAGGAGGGAGCTAGGCAGAGGAACAGCAAGGAAGGGCCAGGGGCTGGAGCAGGCATGGCACGTCTGAGGCAGTAGCAGAGTGAGCAAGCGGGGAATGGAAAGAGGTGTGTCTGGGAGAAGATGGGGCTGGACTGTGCACCTTGCCAGACACTTGACCTTTACTTGGGATGAGCTGGGAAGCCACCCAAGGGATTCACAGGAGAAGATCATTTTGACTGCTGTGTGCAAATGGACTGAAAGAGGGCAAGGGCAAAAGCAGGGAGAACACTGAAGAGGGTAAGACAGTAACTGAGGCAGGACGTGACCTCAACCAGGGCCATGGCAAGTGGAGTGTCAGATTCTTGGAGGCATTTTGAAGGTAGAGCTTATGGAGTTTTTCTATAGATTGGGTATAAAGTGGGAGGAAAGAAAGGGGACAGATAGCTCCCATGTTTGGAGCCCAAGCTGATAGAAGAAGGGAGTTGCCATTAACTGAAATTGGTTAAGACTGGGAGGACGAGGTTGGGGGGTGGGTTGAGAAGGACTGGGAGTTCTATTTCATATATTTTACATTTGAGATACCTGTTTGCATTTAAGTAAAGAGGTCTAGTCCACTGTTACATGTGTATGACTGGAATTCATGGGTATAAGCCTAGGCTAGTGTTAAGAGATTTTGTTTATTTGTTTGTTTTGGTAGTAGGAATGAACTCAGAGGCACTTCACCATTGAGCTACACCTCCAGTCCTTTTTATTTTTTATTTTGACACAGGATCTCACTAAGTTGCTTAGGGCCCCTCTAAGTTGTTGAAGCTGGCTTCCAACTTGTGATCTTCCTGCCTCAGCCTCCCAAGTTTCCAGCCTCTTGGGATTACATGCATGTGCCACTGCACCTGGCTAGTTAAGAGTATTAATACCAGAGTATCAAAGATACTGGAAGCCACAGACTAGAAACAATCACCAAGGGAGTAAGTGTAGATAGAAAAGAAAAGAGGTCTCAGGATTGAGCCTTGGGGATTTCCAAAAATTAGAAGTCAGGAAGATGAAGAAGAGCCATCACAGTATACCAAGAAGGAGCAGTCATTGAGGCAGGAGGAAGAGCAAGAAAGTATAGTGTGCAGTAAACCAAGAAAAGGAAGCATTTTGAACAGAGAATAATCAGCTGTGTCAAATGAGTCTGATAGTCAGCTAAATGAAGGCTGAAAGCTGACATCCAGCAAAGTCAAGGCCACTTGTGATTTCATTGAACACTTTTGGGAAGGAAATAGGAGCAAAAACCAATTCAATTTGTTTTAGAGAGAATGGAGATGAATTGAAGAAAATTAATATAGGCTATTTTTTAGAGGCTTCTTGAGTTAAAGAGAATAATGAATTGAACCAGTAGCTGGAGGGAAATAACATCAAAAGACATTTCATTTAGCTTTAGTTTTTTTTTCTTTGTTTGTTTGAAGTAGGAATAAATTCTAGCATTTTTGCATTCCTTTATGAAGATTACCATTGTTCGCGCATACCCAATTTTTCTCAATTTTTTATCAGATAGGCCATGTGGCTAGATCTTCCAATGATATGTAAGATGAACTCATGTCACTTCTGGTTTGAAGCAGTTAGAAGCAGGTCTGAGTTCTTCGTGCTCTTTCCCATTCTTTGGTGACAAAGAATTCTGAAGACAGTAAAGCTGAAGCCCAGATCCCTGAGTCACTATTTGAGGAAAGTCAGGAAGAAGAGCCATCTAACTCAAATCAGACTCTGACACGAATAAGAAATAAACTTCTGGATTTTTGGAAGATGGCGGCGAGGGGAGTGCATTACCCCCGTGTGCTGCTTCACTGTGTGGGAGTATGACAAGTCAGGACGGCTAAAGGATATCTTGTTAGGAATTTCCAGCAATAGTGGGGTGCTCCGGAACCTGGAGGAAGGATTTCCATCGCACGAGGATCGGCTACGGGGACTCAAACGCGAGAGGTTTGTCGCACGGAGGGTAACTGCTTATTCAGCAAATCGCCCCGCGGCTAGAGTCTGCAGTGTGCGCTGGGATAGAGACGCAGGGTTACAGCGCTGCAGTTTCTGCCAGCCGCGCAAGCACCGTACTCAGGGCTGAATTCTGGGTTCCAGACGGGGTAAGGAAGCGGTCCTGCTCGGTTCTACACACCGGTCAGTCCACAGAGGAGGCCAGCAGCCACCATCTTGGTAAACTGACGTCACGTCCCCTGTTTTCGACTGACCGCAACTCATTCAGCCATAGATCAGGTAATTCCAGGCTACAATTAGCCTGTGGCTTGCAAACAGATTGCTAGGGTTCTGCGCCTGGGTGCTTCTAAGAACCTGAGCCTATCGGAGCGAACGCCGAGCGCGGGGCGCCCGAGTTCCGGCTCCCGGAACCGCCCCGCGGAGGCTGCTTCATGAACCCTGCCCCTATCAGAGCATACAACAAGCACTAAGCAGCCGAACTCCGGCTCCCGGAACTGAGCCCGCGGGGACTGCTTCTTGGAACTTACAGGAGTTCGGAGAGGCCGAGCTTACACCGAGTTCGGAGAGGCCGAGTTCCGGCTCCCGGAACTTCCCGTGGGCCGGGGCTGGGAGCCCGCGGAAACCTGCTTCTCGGT
>NW_025999842.1:11330735-11332955 GCF_001458135.2 Marmota marmota marmota | reverse complement strand
AAAAGCAGCGGAGCACAACAGACACTAGGATGGCAATTTGTTAAATCAATGGATGTGAAACTGATGTGATTCTGCTATCTGTGTATGGGGGTGAGGGTGGGAGTTCATAACCCACTTGAATCAAAGTGTGGAATATGATATGTCAAGAAATTTGTAATGTTTTGAACACCCACAATTAAAAAAAAAAAAAAAAAAAAGAAATAAACTTCTACCTTAAGCCATTACCATTTGATGTTTTAGCTGAACTTGATGACCTGCACCTGTAATCCTACCTACTTGGGAGGCTGAGGTGGGAATATCACTTGAGCCTATGAATTCAAGACCAACCTGGCAAATAGCAAGATCCCATCTCAAAATAAAACAAGAATGTGATGTTTTATTTGTTATTACAATAGAGCCCCACCTATTCTGACTAATACCTGGACTCATGGGAAAATTCTGGCAGAGAGAAAACTAGATGATTTAGGAGACAGAAGTCAATTGGTAAATGAATGTCCTTGAGTGCACAAGTGATCTACTGACCAAGCAGATGGACTCAACTTCTCAAGGCACATCCTTATTTGAAAAAGATAGAGTTGAACTGGGTGGTCTCTGAGGTCCTATCCCATGCTATAGGTTTATGGTCCTTGAACTTTTCCAGGTTTCTACAGAAAGGAAAGAGAAGAAATCTTGTTTTCCAGGAAGAGAGAAAAGATGTTTATATTAAGAGATAAAGGAAAAGACTGTGGAAATAGGAGTAAAAGTGTTCAGGAAAGGAAAGAACTACAGGACTCCAGAAGAGAAGATCAGTTGTGTTACTTATTTTTGTCACTACTCCCTTACATTCTTAGAAAATATCTTACAGACGTTCACAGGAGATGGAAGTTAAAATACTTATAGGACCACTGATTATTTGATAACCTAGAACATAAGCAGATTGCAGAAGATGCAAATAGATCATGGCTCCCTAACCATTTCAGAAGGTTGTAGAATTTTGAGAAAATTATTTTACATTTAATGACCTCAATTCCAACATGAGTGTGCAGGGAGTAACAATACTAGTTCCCAGCTTGACTTGCAAGGTTGCTGTTCAGATTAATGAAACGTGATATGTTCAGCTTCTTGGAAGGATGGTGCTATAGAAACAGTAGGTGTTATTATTCCCATAAAAGGAAAGAACAGTCTTCTCTGATGAAATGGCTCTTACCTCAGAATCCTCATTAAAAGCTGTGGTGCAATTTTCCAAGTTGCATTAGTGAGACTTGGCAGCAGATGAAAAAAAAAAAAAAGCAAATAAATAAAGAAGTCAGAATATTCCAGGTAACTACTTGCTGGCAAGTAAGAAGTTTTCAAGTCCTAGAATCATGCTGATAGTTCTGAAATGCCTCAAGGCAGAACTTATTTATAGTAATGCAGAGGTGACTTCCAACCCTGAAATCTGGGCCTCAGCCTCAGATGGGGGTGCAATAAAGCAAAGCCATGAAAAAGGGGAGCAGATTCTATTGTGATTCCATCTCTGAAGGCTGCAGGAGGATGCTGATATGGAGGGAGGGAAATCTAGGGTGAAAATAGCCACAGCAATAGCTAATTTTAAAACTGAGATGCATAAGCTGTTTTCAAACCTCTTACATTTCTTAAATCCTGAGGCCAGTAAGTCCTATTTAAAGAAACTGATGCAGAAATGCATTCCTCTTTTGGCAGAGTAGTAGGAGTTGAGTAGACAAAAACCTAAGACATATCTAAAAATCATTTTAAGTGACCTGATTTCAAAGCCAGTTTTAAGGTTTCTTTTCACTAAACCCGTTTATCCCTATCTCATAAGATGACCACAATAATCAACATTTTATATAGATTTATAACAAGGACTTCAACAATAAAGTTGTTTGCATTAAATTTTATCAAATTAGTTACCAGCATATCTGTGCTTCTTAAAACTCTTCTGTATATATGAACAAAATGTCCCTTACATGTCTTTTTTTCTTTTTTCTCCTACTATGGAGACTCTTAAATATTTCAATTAAAATTAATAATAGCTTTAAAGACAAAGTTCAGAGCTATAAAGTTCCTCACTTGATCAGTAATCATAACTATTATTTTGTCATATTTAATCATAGGACAGGCCTTTAACAGGATACGTAATTAAACTTTTAATTCATGATAAGAAGTTAAATAGTACTTGGGAAGATTTTTATTTTTAATTATTTCACTTCCCATCTAGATTATCTTCCCTTCCCACCCAAC
>NW_025999842.1:11322260-11328843 GCF_001458135.2 Marmota marmota marmota | reverse complement strand
CCCCCCCCCCAAAAAAAAAGTGTGATAAAGAGACAACGTGGCTGTCAGCCAAGGGTGTTTGGGTCATGCCAGCAAGAGCTTGGCCACAGGCCATCGTCCAATTAGCCTGGCTTCATGATTGTAGAGTAATCACTCATGATGAGTCACTCATGATGTAGTGGTACTTTACTTGAGCCAGTACTTCTTAGAATAGGTCTCTTGTTCGCTGTTATTACCTGTCCTACTTTGCCAATAAAAGTGCAGGACTATTTAGGCTGAAAGCCAAACGGAAGAGAAACATTGATTATGTATCTCATTTCTCTTTGCTTCCTGAAAACTGAGAATGCAATAAAAGAGAGAAAGCATGGTGTGTCTTTTAAGTAAGTTACAAGAAAATACAGTTTCCACACCAAAATTCTCAAGAGTTGGAATCCAAGAGCCAGTTTTTATTTTGTCTTTTCTTTGGCAGCTTTAACATTTGGCACAAATTTGAGTATATCAATAAAGTTACCTAATAATCTTAATGGATTCACATTCCATTCAAAAATTTGGAATGTCACCAAACTGCTTTAGGTTTCAGCTCTATTGTTGGGGTGTTCGCAACGTTTCTGGTGGGTGTGCAGTTATAAAAGCAAACAGCCCTTTGAAAGAGACCCTTCTTATGGTGAGAACACCTGGAATCTTGGTTGGATATGCTGTAAGCCAGGAAATTGATTCAGGAATTTTTTAATAAAATGGATCATACTCAACAAGCATTAGACTGAAGCATGATTGTCATTTAAAAAAAAAAAAGCTGTTCTGTTCTTAAGACGCATAAGGAAAGTAGAACAAAATCATGTAGACTAATTAGTTAATACCTATATATTTATATTCATATTTGTTTGAGTTCTTAACCAAGTCACAGACTAGATAAGGCGTTGGTTTGTTTTGCTTTGAGAATTGGAGCAATTAAATAATAGCACTTTTGGCTTCCTAATCTCAGAAGTGTTCTTTTTCCCCATTAACTTGGTGCATGTAGTAAAATTCATCACTTTGCCACAGACTCCTAAAATATGTTGACAGTCTCTCTAACTGACGTTGGCACCACCTCAAAGCTAGCTAGTGATGCAGTGAGCTTTAATGTCTGTGATGGACTTCCATGTACAGCCTGGCAAAGGTTGTGTGTGAAAAAGTTAATGCATCCAGCACCCTGGGTGGGATGCAGCCAGGCCTCCAATGTGAGCACATTTTTTGACTGACTGGCAGCAAAAAAGAAATACTGGCAGCTGTTCCCAACCAAGCCAAAAATTTAGCCCAGGGGTGAAAAGAAATACTGGGATCTAGCCAATCAAAGATTCCTAGGTTTAGAAGAAAATCAAAAGAAGGATACAGAAGGCCATAGTTTCAGGCCTCAGCTTATTATAGTAACCATTTAATTTTATCTTCTTTTCTATAAAAGATAGTATCGAATGTCAGTGCAGCTCATTTTTTCTGATTATTTCTAAATCATCATTTTTGTTCTATCTATTCTTTTTTTAAATTTTTCATATGCAAAACCAAATGACAGTTTATTCTTCCCAAATGTGTGTAGAGATGACATCATTGCCAAAGGCAGACAGGAACTGAGTGGAGCAAAGCAGGTCTCTGTGAGCAGTGGCTAGCCTTGTATGTCAAACCATGTTGAGTAGCATAGGTCAGAATGAAATGACGTGTATGTTTCCTCAAAGGTCTGTTCATGGTGGAACATGTGCTTGGCATGCACAAAGTTCTGGGTTCGATCTTCAGGGTGGAAAAAAAATCTGTCCATAGAAGTCCTTCTGATGCTTCAAATTTATCTATCTTGTCTATTATTCTTATCTGATTAATTACTAAAAAAGAAAGTTAGAGAAAACAGTTATGGGCACTCTAATACCTTGAGAGATGTTTTAATACTTACACTGTCATTCTTCTTTCCTGCAGCATGCTTTAGACTATGTGATGATATTTTTTGTGCCTCTTGTGTCTGCCGAATGAATCTGTAGCAGCCCAGGAACTGAATTGTGCCCTCCACTTAGGAAGGGGAAAAATTCAAAATACAGAACTCCAAGATTTAGGGGAAAGACCATAATTTGGGAAATCCACAGGATACTAAGGAAAGATCATCTGTAACTCTGGAGATTTTTTTGAATGGGTTAAATCCATCTGATTTATAAGATGTTCAGGTAAAGAAATGTAGTGACTTTTTCAAAGTTCCAGAACATCTCCATGCCTCGTACTTGAGGCTATTATGGATGTTAACCAGATGTTCTTATTCACTGACAATGAGAAGAAATAGCATTTCACCTACACAGGGGAGATTTCATCTAAATTAAAGAAGAATTTTATAACAATACAAAATGATAGGCCCGGAGTAAGGCACCAAAAAATTCAGAATTAACTTCAGAGGAGTGTGTGTCTGTTCATGATACTCATCAGGACAAGACAGCTTAAGTGCAATACTAGAGAGAAGCAGATGAATGGATCACGCGACATGGGTCACATCTTTGGGGAATTAATTTAGAAATGCAAATGAGACCATCTCCTCCAAAGGACTCATACAGTTGAAGAATTTAAACCTTTAGAAATTAAAGGTGAATAAGTCAAGAGCATTGTTGTAGATGCTATCTTGTGACTGTAGTTGTTTGTGCTGCAAAGGTTCAGCTAGAGCCCTGGACAGGATATAATAAGATTACACAAGTCCTTACTACAAAAGAATAAAATTGAAATAGAAGAATTTAGGCTTGACCAGGTAAGCGATAGGAATTGACTAAAATATGAAACCAGAAAGTGACACATGCAAAACAAATTAAGGAATATATGTCTAGCAATGGAATGCATAGTGGATGTGAACAGCCGCTGACAGAGAGCACAGTCGGGAGATGCCTGCCGATTCGAGCACGAACTAAGGAAGGTCTATACCTGGGAGAAGGACTGGGGGAATGAGGGCACCTTTCAGAGATACCTGGAAATGGAATGTGGCAGCACATAATGAAGAAGAGGCCATCGGGCTTTGATATGTAATTAAAGTGGTGTGAGCACAGAGCTGAAGATACTGATCTGACAAACACCAGCATACAGGCAATGGCTGAAACCATTAGGAATTATTGATGCTTTCAGGGTAAAAAAAAAAAAAATAGGAGCTGAGATTGAGCTCCAGCATTGAGACTCCATTGCTGATACCACTACTAAAAACAAGATTTACTCTGAATTACCATTTTTAGTTTTATCTTTATTTTATTTGGGAAATATGTAAGTCCCAACAGTTTTTCAGACTGAGGATACATGTATAGGTGCTCCCTAAATTACCTTTTAAAGCATTCCCCTCCCCAAAGTGATAAGAATGAGAATCAACTCTTACTTAAAGAGTTGCTAAATCTCTAGATGTAAAAGCCTTTGCTCTCAAGGTGATTTAAAATCCAATAGCACATATTTTTTTTAAGTTCCACAAACAGATTCAGGCAAAGATAATCAATTAGGTTAAAACCATTAAGGTAAATGATCAGTGAACATTAGTATAGTACCAAAGTAACCAATACAGGCACAAAATAACACCACACACACACACACACACACACACACACACATACACACACACATATACTTTTCTAGTTACAAGGGAAAAATCAGATCTGTACCTTAGGGACTCAAACTGTCTTTACTAACACAGGCAGAGATTAGTCTGCATATCACTCCTAGTGGGGCAGCAGGTGTTAAGGGTCTTCTAGTCATGAAATACACACCATCCCTGGGGATGTATTCAGTATGCAACTTAACCATATAAAGCCTTTAGAAATAATTTCCAGTTGGAGGAAAATCAAGGATTAGAGGAACAAGCTTAACAATGCCAAGAAGAAGCAACATGTTGGACAAATAACAGAGGGTGGGATATTCTGCAGAACAAATGGCCTGATTTCTTCAGTAAGTCAGTGACATAAAAATGGGACTATGCTAAATTAAACATGATTCAAGAAATTTATATTCCAGAGGCAGTGCATGGCCCTGGAGTCATTATTAGTTTGGACAAACAAGTTAACAAGGACTTTCAGCAGGTGGGAGTGGGGGTAGGGATCAGAGAAACTCAGATATGGTCTGGGTATTAATGAAAGGCAGTGATCATTAGAAAAAGAAGATTGAGGAATAATAGGCCCAGTATGCTCTCAGTTTTGTTAAAACTTACAAATGTGAGAGTGTGTGTGTGTGTGTGTGTGTGTGTGTGTGATGTGTACTTGCAACAAAGGAAAATCCATAAGGACATGTGCTAAAGTGTTGTTAAGTGCTGACTTAGGATGGTGGAAACATGATAGATTTTTTTGTTGTTGTTTGTCTGCACTTTCTAATGTCCTACAGCATACATTATTGTATTTATGTAATGATAACAGGGTTATTTAAACGGTTTGGTGATAGAAAGGAAGAAAGAAAGATCAGGTGAAGTGTAGGACATCATACTGGCAAAATGAAAGTCTGCAGTGTGGCCAGCCTTACATGTGGTTTCAAAGCTTCCGTGGGCCTGGTGGGTTCCTCCCTAAAGGCACTAGTGCTCCTACCACTCCCTGATCCCTTCATCCTGCACAGAGCCTTCCATTCTCCTAAGAAGTCAGTAACCTTAGGGTTCTTTATGTAATTTGTGTAGAGGAGACATTATTCAGTTCCTAACAATTCACAAAAAAATAAGATTTATAGAAATACAAAAAGCCCACATGCATAAAGATATTCACATACATACAACCACATATCTATAACCTATGTAGCCATGAGAAAGAAAAGAGAAGCTGTGAACTGATAAGGAATAATTCCCAAGATATATTTTTTTGTTTTTTTAATATTTATTTTTTAGTTGTAATTGAACACAATATCTCTATATTATTTATTTATGTGGTGCTGAGTATCAAACCCAGGGCCTCTCATGTGCAAGGCAAGCACTCTACCGCTGAGCCACAACCCCAGCCCCTCCAAGATATATTTTTAAAGGCAAAAACAAAATGCAGAAGTGTATCCGCACTGTATATGGTATGCTTCCTTTTGTGCAAGAAAAAAAGGAAAATAATATATAGCATATATATAAGTATGCATGTATGATTTATAAATATACACACATATATGCACATTTGCATGTTTCATAAAAATAAACAAAAAATAAACCAAAAACTAGTGATGAGGTTTACTAGGAAGTGGGGAAAAGCAGGTGTCTCTAAATAAAACACAAAGTAGGGTGGGGATATGGTTCAGTGGTCGAATCCCCAAGTTCAATTTCTGGTACCCCCCTGCAAAAAAAAAAGTCACTGTCCTAAAAGACAAAGTTGTCCTAAATTAAAGGAAATTAACAAAAACAAATACAGTGAATCATCCTCATTGGCTCTCAGATTGCAAAACAACTCTGTAAAGAACATCCTTAGAGTATTTCAGAGACTATGAATGTAGACTTTGGTTTATAATATTGTATCAACATTAATTTTGTTGAGTGGGAAAGTAATGTTTTGGTAATATAGAATGTTCTTGTTCTCAGGAGATAAATGGTGAAATATTTAGGGGTGAAATGTCACAATGGCTGCAATTTACTTTCTGGGAAAAACTGTGTGTGTGTGTGTGTGTGTGTGTTTTCACACACAGGGAAAGTTGGTAGATATCAATTGAGGGAAGAGAGCACACAGATTTGGCAAAATTCAGTGATTAACATGATCTTTTTCCTTCCAACATTCCATATTCACCCCAGGTTTATCCAGATTTAAGATATGTGGGTGTGTGCTTCTTTCATCTTTTCTGTGGATTAAAATTTCAAGATAAGAAAAATGAATAATGTATTTAGATTGATTTTGACATGAAGGTGCCTATTCATTCAAGAAAGCATTTACTGAGCTAGGCAAGGTGGCACACACCTGTTGCCTCAGCTACTAGGGAGGCTGAGGCAGGAGGATCACTTGAGCCCAAAAGTTTGGGGTCAGCCTGAGCAACACAGTGTCCAAAAAAAAGAGTGTCCCATCTCCAAAAAAAGAAGTGTCCCCTGAGCACCAATTCTATGCTTAGCTGGATGTTAAATACTGGGGATATAGTTGTGGATAAGACAGAACAAGTTGGACTTCTTGTGAACCTACATTTAGTGTTGAAGACAAATAGGAAAAGAAGATAATTTATTATAAGTGCTGGAAGCAAAATAAAGCAGAATGTTACAAAAGATAGTAATCAAGCGAGAATTGACATTAGGAAGGATACCCAGGGAATTGAGGCTAAATGACTAAAAAGGAGCTATTCATTCATTTATCATATTTGCATCAAACACCTACTATGTGCTCAATGCTGGGAACATAACAGTAAACAAAATGGACAGAACTGCCTTCACAGAGTTTTTGCCCCACTAGGGATGACAGATCTTAACCAGGAATACATAAGTTGGTGATAAGTGCTACAGGAGAAAATAAATCAGGAAGGAGACTAATGAGTGAGGACAGGATTGAAGCTTTAAATACATAGTTAGAAAAGGGGTCACTGTGAAGATGACCAGGCATTACAACTGGGGTGATGGAAGGAGACAGATTATGCAGAGCCTGATGGGCCAGTTTGATGACTTTGGCTTTTATTAGAGAATTGGGGATTTTTTTTTTTTGGCGGCGGG